>NC_079911.1:2906356-3050995 GCF_024868665.1 Triplophysa rosa
CAGTCCCCGGCTGCGCTCGAGGGCGCGGAGTCCTGGGGGACTTAGGGGGAGTCCTGGGGGGACAGTCTTTGGCCCTGGAGGTTTCCCAGGGATCGGCTTGGCTGCCGGACTGGAGGCCGGCTGGAACTGACTTGACGCCAGCTGGAAGGCCGGCTGGGCAGGGCTTGACGCCGGCTGGAAGGCCGGCTGGGCAGGGCTTAACACCGGCTGGATCACCGGCTGGACGCCGGCTGGATCACCGGACTGGACGCCGGCTGGATCACTGGACTGGACGCCGGCTGGATCACCGGACTGGACACATGACTGGACAAAAGACTAGACACAAGACTGGACACAAGACTGGACACAAGACTGGACACAAGACTGGACGCCGGCTGCACCGGACTGGACACTGGACAGGACATCGGTAGCACCACCGGACTGGACGCCGTCTGGATCACCGGACTGGGCGCTGGCCGCACCGGACCTGATGCCAGCTGCACCGGACTGGTAGCCGGCTGCTTCTCCCTCCCTCTCCGCACCGCCGGGTCTGCAGCCATCTTTGGCGGACCCGTGGGGAACGGTGGAAGTTCAGCGTCGAGGAAACCCCCAGACGTCATCCCCGAGTCCTTCCTTCCCCACTCGCCACGGTCGCCACCAGGAGAACTGAGAACCGTGGCGCTACAGCCAGAGGGTACCGAGTCCCCCCGGGCAGCGGCAGCCAGGACGAAACCCCCCGGGACGCTCGACCGTGGAGCGGAAGTTCCAAATGGAACTCCACTCCCGGGATCATCCCGGTTGGCCACGTACCTGACCATATCCGCGAACCCGAGAGGAGCCAGCAGCCTCTTCTCCGACGGTGTGAGGCGCCGGGTGAGGCAGCAGTTGAAGACTGTCTTCAACTCCGCATCACTGAACCCGGTCGCCTCTGCCACCGCCGAGAATGCTCTGGCGAACTCCCGGTCCCCATAACTCCCCTGGCAGAACCCCAGTAGCAAGTGGGCCAGGCCGGATCGGGGAGACGACGCCTTGCCGTCCTTGGGAGCCGCCTGCTGGGTTCGATTTGGGTCGGTCATTCTGTCACGGCTGGAGTGCAAGAACCCAAGCACAGGCAGCGGCAGTGAAGGGGTTAACAGACAAGACTTTATTTTGTTAAATAAACAAAAGACAAAACAAAAACCCACGATGGGGTGTAAACAAGAACAGGATAATAATAAGTAAAAGGGACGTAAACTAACTAAACACTAAACTAAACAACACTAGACATAGACTAAACTAAACACTTACTACAACAGGATAAACCAGCAACAATAGACTCTGGCAACACAGGGACCATCAATGTATAAAAGATAATCACAAAAACATCCCTCAAGGGGGAAACAACGAGAACTAAATAACACGAAGACTAACAGGCAAGACCAGGCAGGAACAGGACGAGAAACTCACGGGAACCACAGACAGAGGACGTAGAACCAACACGACGAACTGCATACACAACACGTAATATTGAACAATCCAACAGCACAAGACAAAGAAACATGAGGGTATATATAGGGGAAGACAAACGAGGGATAACGAGCAAGGACAAGTGTGGAACATCAAACACTCAGGGAAAGATAACAAGGAAACGAGAGGAGTGGGGCCAATGACAAGACACTGGAGAGAACGCATATTATTGTCAAAAGAACAATAATATGTTTCTCTCCACACCTAACCAAATACTTTGTCATGGCTCTGCTACAGGACCAAGAAAACATGACTAAATGAAGAAGAGCCATGACAGGCGGTCTAGAACAAGGTGTAGGAACTGGACGACTAAGCAGAGTTTGTACCTCTACCTCAAGCGTACGCAACTTGATGTCACGATCTGCTTGGATTTCAAGAGCTCTCAGCCGAAGACGCTGTGTCTCATACTCCTGCTTTTTTAATGCAAGATCAAGCTCTTTTAATTTCAGAGCTACTTGAGGGTCTACTGAAGCTGCGCTTTTATGGCTAGTTACCGAACTTGAGTCAGCTTCTGTGCCAACATCAACTTCATCCCCCTGCTCTAGAGTTTGCTCTGGGAAGATACCTGCCTCAACTAACTTGTCACACAATTCATCTCTTAACACTTGTTTACTCACACCTCTAGAAACAGTCAAGTTATAAAAATCAGCTATTACAAGCAAATCTTTTATTCGACAACGGTCGAATTCCTCCAAAGAAGGAGACAATGTGAACTTTATCAAATCGAAATCCATATTTTCAATAACAAAGGATTCCTTCACCCACTAAAGTTCAAAGCAGCCAAACAATTAACTCCTACATCTAAGAACACAGTAGAGCATGCGCAAAAAAAAAAAACGTCTCATTTCCACAAATGCAATTCCTATAATAAACCGATGGACGACCCCCCAATTGTTACGAGCCTCCCCCGGTCTAGGGGTAAGTCACGCTGTCATGGGGACGGAGTCGAGTTCCATACCGAGAAAGAGGATGCTCTGCACAGGGGAGAGCTTGCTCTTTTCTCAGCTGACCTGTGGTCCCTGTTACGAGCCTCCACCGGTCTAGGGGTAAGGGAGGTCGTAATAAGGAATTTTACAAGGTTTAGTCAACAAAAAAAAACCTTAACAGTAGGCAAGAGCCCTTTTCTCCTGTTCCAGCACTCCCCAAAAATCACACAGATTTTTGTAACTTAAAAAAAAGGTTTATTTTGACGATTTCAATGTAAAACCAAACATACAAAAGGGGGAGCAAAATAAGGCTTCAGGAGGGGACCAGGCCAAAACAACAAACATAATAGATCTAATTTAAGGGAGTAGAGCTTCCTTACCTCACAAAACAAAATTCAAAAACAAAGAAATAGTCTTACCTTGCTCCCTTTCTGACAAAAAAACAGGAGAAAACAATAACTTTAAAGAAAAAAGGCATCCACCTCCCTACTGTTCCAAGTAAAACTATAATAAAGCTTGTGCTTATGTCTCCAGTTGTTATTTAACCCACTAGTAAGTGGGTTAGTCTGTTTAAGCTGTACACCAACAACTACACAAACAGGAAACAGCTATCACACATGCTACTGTCTGGAACAGGAGAAGACCGCTGAAGAAGGCAGCAAAGTCAAAAAGAAGCCCCATCTACACACAAGGTTTCCAGCTTTATCCACAAGCTCTTCCTCAAACAGCCAATCCGGAAGAGGCAGAAGTTGATTTCAATTAGGACCAGCTGACCTTCATTAAGCCTATCATTGAGTAGAGGAAAGAGAGAGACAAAACAAAAACCAACACACTCCATCCAAGAATACACTGTATCAGAAGCATTAACTACTTCAAAAATATAACAAAATAAATAACAATTATGTCTTGGGACGTAACATCCCAACCGATCTAGGTGCCGGAGCACTAGGTCCCTGTGTGTACACAACAGATCTCGTGAGTGTGCCCAGATGAGCCAGTCGTCAAGATAGTTAGTACCCGCACACCTCTCTCCCCGAGGGGAGTGAGGGCGGCTCCCCCGATCTTCATGAAGACTCGTGGGGACAGGGACAGACCGAAAGGGAGGACTCTATACTGATATGCCCGCCCTCGAAAGCGAGACATGAAAGTAAGCGTCCTTCAGGTCGATTGCCATGAACCAATCTTGGCATCTGGTAGATGCCAGGATGTGCTTCTGCGTAAGCATCCTGAACGGCAGCTTGAGTAGGTGCCTGTTCAGGGTACGCAGATCTAGCAACCCCCCTTTTGGGGACAATGAAGTACGGGCTGCAAAACCCGTTGAACATCCCGGCTAGAGGGACGAGCACGATTGCTTGCCAGAGGGGTAGTGACCCTGGCCCGAAGCACAGGAGCATCCTAACCTCTGACTGAGGTTGAAAGGATGTCCTGAACTTGAGCGGGCATCTGGTAAGTTGTATCGCGTAGCCGAGACAGATCGTATCCCGTAGCCACCGCGATGGTTTGGGGGCTGTAGTCAGGCTCCCAGGGACCGAGACAGGGGCTAGGGGTATGATCTGCTTCATTGACCTCCCAGGGGGTGATTCGATGGCGAGCATTGCGGATCCCTTGCCATGGGGAGGCCCCCGGGGAGGAGATCGGCTCTGCTGCTTACCTGCCTGGCGATTATGTAGCACAACGCACTGTCGTTTGAGAGTGCTGAGGGCTACTGATTATCCTCGACATTGGGTCTCGCCGTGACGCAACGTCGAGTTGCCAAGCACCGTCATGTAGAGGGTGAGAGCGACTGTGATAAACACCCAGAGAGAGAAGAAACTCTTAAGAGAGTGGGCTGTTGGGACGGGGCAGGAACCGTCCCGGATCGACCACCCAGCGATGGAATGGCTGGTGTCGGGCCCGATAGTATTCTCGATCTCCCTGGGGTCTTCCCATGAGGGCCGCTTCTGCTTTCGCCGCGGCTGCTGATGGGGCGACGGTCTCCTCTTCGATGTCCCTTCCAGGGGGCCGCCTGAGTGGGGGGCACCAGAGCCGGAGGGCGTCGAAGAGGACCAGGGCTGCTGGGAAGCAGATGGTGCACGGGACTCGACGGCCGAGGCGCGGCGAGGGAGGATATGCTTGATATCTTCTGTCTGCTTCTTCACTGTTGAGAACTGCGGCTCAACAGTATCACCAAACAGCCACCCCCTTGCGAGATGGGTGCGTCGAGAAGGCGGACCTTCTCGGCGTTACTCATCTGTGCAAGATTCGTCCAGAGGTGTCTCTCATGGACCACAAGTGTGTTCAACTTCGGTCGCCCATAGAGCGAGGTCGGTGGCGGCGCAGAGTTCCAGCGCTGGGTCGGTCTTACCCTCGTGGAGCTCTCTCAATGCCTTGGCCTGGCAGGAGCCATAGTGTGGAGAGAGGAGGCAGCTTGGCCCGCAGCAATGTACTGTAAGCTCTCGACACCGGAGATGCCGAGACCCTCCATGCTTTGGACGGGAGTCTAGATCGAGCCCCCCAGGTGGCCGCCGCCTGCGGGCATGAGTGCACCGCGGCGGCATGCTCCACCTGGGGGACATCGACGTATCCTCTAGCTGCCTCACCCTCGAGGGAAGAGAGGGTGACAGAACTTGTTTGACGTGAACGTGCCGGAAAGGGGCGTTCCAGGTCTTACTAAGTTCTTCATGCACTTCCGGTAAACACGGCACTGGGGGCGGGCGTGGCCTGGAGCCGTGCTCAAACCCGAGGCAACATGTAACCAGCCGCGAGTGCTGGGAGAGGCAGTGCGGGCACTGCAACCCAATGCTCACGGCGGTCCAGGAAAGCATGGCTGACATTTCGACTTTCGCCTCTTCCTGGGCTCGACCCCCTGAGGGAGGGAGCCCGAGGAATCGTCAGAGTCGGATGGCAGTACGTCACCCCCCGATGCTGCAAGAGACATCTCATCACCACACATCGTGTCCGAATACGTGGTTGAGGAACAAGACGGTGGGACTGTCTCCTGGGGAACGGTCAGACGAGCTAGACGAGGTGCGAACGGTCCGTGAGACAGTGGCTGGCGGATTAACGCTAACAAGTAATCCTCATATCACCCTCGCTGCTTGCTTTAGCGGGCGGCAGGGCCATAGTCCTGCCGTCACGGAACGGGGAGCAAACGAGGTGGTGGCTGAGTCCCGTGGGAACACAGCCACCTGTGACGCAACGTCTCAATCGTCAACCGCCCGCAGTGCGGGCAGGACGTATTCACAACGTCTGCCCCAGCGTACTGGAAGCAGACACCGTGTCCGTCCCCCTCCTCAATGAGTGTGTTGCACCCATGAGAACAGCGGGACATGCCACGCTGGAGAAATTTGCTCTTTTAGAAAAAAACACTCGAACACTCCTGGCACTGCCGAGACGCCCAGGGGAAGTCACTGCATGAAGGGACCGTCCGCTGCACCACGTCGTAAGATTCCAGCAGTAATTCGGCGTACAGTTTGAAGTCTCGAAGTCGATCAGTGTGAACGCTCCGAAGAACAAAAGGTGAATGAATGCAGCACGCCGTCTCCCTTTTATACCCGGATATCCGGGGGTGGAGTCCGGCATGCAAATTACACTGGCCAATTTTATTGGCCTTTTCTAAACTAGTCAGAAGTTGATAGGTTCTCAAGAGCGAACCCCATCTGTCGGCTCGACACAACGTCGAGAGACCGACAGAAAGGGAACTTCAATTTTATCTGTTAGCTGAAAACACAAAAGCAAAAATATTGAAGTCAGTAAATTTAGTAAGCACTCAGATATTGATGTAAGACAGGCTTGCAAGCACTTTCAGATGCTCAACAGTGTCATATTTTTGATTCAAAGCGACTAGTTTTCAGGTGTGCCTATTATGATGTAATTTCTACAACTTCTTTACTTCAAACAGTTACCTCTGTAATGTATTTTTAAACATACCTCACAAAGCTTTAAAAAACTGGAGGAATCCTTAGACATGCCCAAAAAAAAGCAGTTCTGGTGTGAGTCCTGAAATGACGATGAATGAACACACACACAATACACAAGAACATTGCAAAAAACTAAATATTTTAAACAGAGTATTGTGTGAATGCCAAATAAAGAAATCTTATTGGTTAACAAAAAAATACTTACATTAGCATCAAGCCACAGTAGGATTTTGTTTGGCAAATGTACATCTAGGCCACTATAAAAGGACCTTATGAGGTCATCTGTCATGGTTCTGCCCCACCTTGTCTTGCTTTTCTTGACCTAGTGGCAGAACCACGACAGAACCTCTTGTTTTATGTGGAGAGTGGCGTTTTGTCCCTGTTGGCCTTCCACTCTCCGGTGTCTTGTCTGTGTTCCCGCCCTTTTGTATCCCTCGTTTTGACTGTTTATTAGTTCATGCCCCACACCTGTTCCCCTTTGATTTGTCCCTTTATTTAATGCCCCTGTGTTCTCTGTCTTGTGTCGGTTCATTGTACTCTGTCGTGTTTCGTGTGGGTGAGTTCTTGTCCTGTTAAGTGTAGCCTAGTCTTTTGTAGTATTTAAGAGATGTTAATTCTAGTTTAGTGTAGTAAGTCCTTATTCTTGTTATATGTCATGTTTACAGTTTATTTTACCCCCACGTGGGTCTTTGTTTTGTATGTTTTGTTATTTATTAAAAGTCTAGTTTACCCCTTACCCTGTCTGCACTTGGGTCCTCTCTGTCTGTGTATCCGTGTCTCTCATCCCCGATTCGTGACATCATCAGACATCAGCTGGCTGAATTCAGCAACAATCTAAAAAACAAAAATGACAAACTCAAAAACCATTACAAAATTAAAATGAGAAATACAGAGTAACACCGTGTCTACACCGGAAATGTCGCGACGTGACACACAACTTGTTCTAATGGGATTGTTGCGTTGCACCGCGCCATGGCCGGTGTGGACAAAATTAAAAATTTTAATGGGTTATAATGCATTCTATTGTCTCTTGTCGCATCGCACCGCATCCGGTGTAGACACGGGCTAATAGCGATCTTGTGATGTCCCATGCTGCCTAAATAAATGCTTTTTCAAGTCAATTTGCCTTCAGTCGGCATAAAAACAAGGTAAGGGACACAACCTGTTGTAGTGACTTTGGTGTATAATGCATTGTTATTATACACTGATTTGATAAACTACGAGAGCAGAGATTGCATGTCCTCTTCATTTAACTGTCATCCAGAATCCATAGAACAGAGGGTCTATTTTCTGCAAAATAATAATAACAATAATTAACTAAAGTCATTTTTAAGCCTAAAAACTTACTCGTGACCAGAGACAAATACAGCAATTTAGAAATACTTGAGGTCCAACAACGAATTTGCTGGCTAACACTTTGGTACTATTGAGAGATGAATCATGTCACTGTGTGCCGGCGAGATCAAAATGTGTGTTAGAAAGGAGAAATGTCCCGCATTTTTAGACGCGAAATGTGAATGTAACCTTTCGAGAAACAGATTAAATTACATTTAGACATTATGTTAAATGTTTAAAATGGGGTTTTGGGCATTTGGGGTTGGGGACGATCACATCACGCTGTCAGTCACTCTCCCCTACATTTCGAGAGAACCCCGAATCACTTTTTATCGTATCCCTCCATACACGAGATAAAGAGCAATGGCTATTCATCTGTAACTCACAATACATGGGCCAGAAAGGGCAGGAAAACAATACTGATAAAACAAATCAAACCAAAATAATACAATCTAACTTACATATGTTTGTTGTAACCCGCACTCAAGGACTTTTACCTTGCATGAGTGAAATAGCTTGATAATTCAACTTTCACCCTAGCTGAGAACCATGAAACATTTTCTTGTTGTCTCAACAATTTATAAAAAAATTGTTGTGTCTACAATGTAGCGGTTTTCGCTAACGTTATTATATTGATGAGCAAAGCTCACCAAATATGGTTCTCCACCACACCTTTCAAGATCACATCCATGAAATGAGTTATTTAAAACATCAATTTCAGTCAAGGAATTAGTTTAGCTCAAAGGAAAATACGTATAATAATCGTGATCGAATATACATATTTTACGGTCTCTGATTAGTAATATAAAGCATAACAATACTTCTATGCATTCATCCAGCAAATGCCTCAATGATATTATATACTTTACATTATCTCATGGCCATAAGTAACGTGACTTTACCAAACAGGATTTAGAGCAAAGGTAGCGTAAATCGAAACACAGTTAGGGGCCAAGTTTGTGAGCGTGAACACAGGAAACCCATCACAAATGAATATATATGGTTGTTTATTAAACTCTACTCTACATGATAAAAACACAATGACAATCGCATAAAACAAACAAATACATGAAACACAAATGCCCTAGGAAGCGCTGAGAGAGAAAGAGAGAGAGAGAGAGAGAGAGAGAGGGCATGGCAGCGATTTCTGAACACCAATAAAAATCATATTTAACAAAGAGGCACAGACTTAACGCAGCTATTGTAAAAATAGAAAAGGATACTTGCAAGCTCTGTGCTGGACCGATATCCGTATGCGCGTGTAGAGATGGAATTGTTCAAAAGGTTTCAGAAGGCAGACCTGCAGAAAGTTGTGGGCCTCATGATCGGCCGCATGGCCTAGCCACGTGGCAGCAGAGTCCATTGTTCCTTCTTCTTTCCCAGTGGGGGGGAGAGGGCAGTCTCTGAAGAGACTCCACGAAACAAGTTTTACCACAGAAGAGAAGAGAGGAAGAAGCCGAAGTTTTCAGAGCAGGCTCGATAATTAACCTCATGAAAGGGCATGCCCACCTGAGTTTGAATCGACCAATCAGAGTTGAGCAGGGAAGAGGATCTTTGTCCACTCAACAGCTAATTTGCCTCTTTATGACCTCCTGGCAACTTTACAAAATACCATTCCAAATTATAACATAATGAAAAGAAAGTGTTCTATGGTCACACAATGTATGTAAACAAGGAGGAATTTAAAGACAAACATTTATATATTAAATATGCTAAGGTTTGAAGTGCATCAAGACATGATTCATTCGGCGGTACGAATACAAACAAAGCCTGAATTAACTTGCCTATTTTACAAATACAGATTATTTAAAAATGGCAAGAGCGACAACATATAACCAAGATATTTAGATATATTTATAGAAAAGGACAATTGAATCACAAGTTCCTATTTGTCAGAGAAATTTCTCTGGTTAGCCTCATATGTTAAGTTTCAGATTAGACAAAGAGACTTCTCCCCTCTGCTTTGAAGCTTAGGAGTCGTAAAATGTCCCACAGGGAAACAAAAGGGGTTATCAACACTTTCGGTGAGAGCACCAACCTAAACTCAGACCCCTGGAGCTAGGTTTTGACTCTGGTCTTTTGATAATGGTATCAAGAAAACAGGACAAAGGGGAGTGGAGGGGGTTGATGGCTCTTCTTTCAATGACTCTGACCATTTGGCTTATGCTAAATTCTCTACAACAAATAAAAATAAGTTGAAACAACTAAAACCGACAATTATGTTTTACAGTGCAGGGAGAAACAAAAGGTTATAAACACTTTCAAGAGAACCAACCTAAATCCAGGCCCCCTTTGCAGTCAGGTCTGGCTCTGGTCTTTTGATGTTGGTATCAAGAAACCAGGACCAAAAGGGAGTGGGGGGTTAATGGCTCTTCTTTTAATGATCCCGACCATTTGGCTTATCAAGTCTCTACAGAATCAAGCATTTCAACGAGCCATTTAATAAGTTGGAATAGAAAAGAACCTTGCTCAAACTGTTCATATAAAATTTGTAGTACACAATTTTCTAAAATATCATTATATGCTATCACTATGTGTGCTCACTGAAATGACAAGTAGTCAGACCTATGCTACGTTTCCAGAAACCTTCTTAAGGCTACGTCGTTCATAAATTATACCTTAAACTGTACCTTATCGCTAATATGTGTTTCCCGAAACGTTTAAGTATTTCTTCTGTAAGTAATAATTTCGCAAGGTGGGTCTGGACCACTCATGGCTATACGTTATGTTGACAGTTCATAAAATTCTAAATTTGTAATACACCCAATCTGCGAAAACCTTGCTACCATTTATGCTGCAATTCTATAAAAGTTAACAAATTCAGCAGCATTTAGATCTTTGTCCAGACAAACTCATCAGAACAGCCACAAAATCCAGCCGCTGACTGCTCTCCTCTTTCTATATTTTCTCCTGCTATGATAGCTGTTGATTATATGTTTCGCATGCCAATAAATTGGGTTACAAGTATAACCCAACTGTTGGGTTATGAAATTCGGTCACACTTTATTTTAAGGTCCAGATCTCGGTTTTAGTAAACTATTAACTACGACTTTTGCTTAGTTAACTCTTAATTTGTTGCTTATTAATAGTTAGTAAGGTAGTTGTTAGGGTTAGGTATTGGGTAGGATTAGGGATGTAGAATATGGTCATGCAGAATATGTGCTTTATAAGTGCTTATAAACAGCCAATATGCTAATAATAGGCATGCTAATAAGCAACTAGTTAATAGTGAGAATTGGTCCTTATACTAAAGTGTTACCAATTCTTTATTTCCAATATAAAATAAGTTTTGGTTGCAGTTGTTTTATTAATGTTCTTCCTTTATCATAAAGTTATCATAAAGGGGTTAACATGACGTTTAATAACACAAAGACAGAACAAGAAACCAAAAAACCCACGAGGGGGAAAAACGACAAAACAGATGGGGCACACGAGAACTCACTACAGAGACTACACTATATTTAACATAAGATATGACTACAATAAACTGGACTAGACTTACATACAATTGCAAGACACAGCGGGTGACAAGGACACAAGGCAAGGCACACCACACAAACGACAATGAACCAAACACAAGACAGAAAACACATAAAATAAAATAAGAGGACAAATCAAGAGGGAACAGGTGTGGGGCATTAAATCATTATAAGCAATAATGAGGCAATGAAAGGGCGGGAACAGAGACAGGACCGGAGAGAGAGTGTATGGAAGACCAACAGGGCCAAAACTCTCCCTACACATGAAACATGGGGTTCTGCCATGATCCCACCACTAGACCAACAGAAACATGAGAAAAAGCGGCAGAATCATGACAGAAGCCCCTCCTTAAGGAGCGGCATCCTGACCGGCTAAGCAGGGCTGGGCGTCGACAGGACAGGACAGGATGTCAGTGGCTGGGCAGTGCTCTCTGGCAGCTGGGCAGCATTCTCCGACGGCTGGGGTTCTGCCATGATCCCGCCAATAGACCAACAGAAACATGACAAAAAGCGGCAGAATCATGACAGCCCTGAGCAAGTTATTTCACTAAAGAAATGTTAACATATTGTTCACACTAAAGAATAATAACAGAATTTCTAAAAATAGCCCAGGGAAAAAGTTTACACGCCCCTGATTCTTAATACTGTATGATGTTACCTAAACAATCAATGACAGTTTTTATGTTTAGTCATAGTTGTTTAAGGGTTTCTTGTTTGTCATGAGTCATTAGACTGTCCACTGATCTTCAAAACAATCACCCAGGTCCTCCACAATCTTTGCTTTTTCAGCATTTCTGTATATTTTACTCATGTGCAGCAGTAACTGTATGATGTTGAGATTCCTCTTTTTACATTGAGGACAACTAAGAGACTCATACAGACTCATTACAATAGATAGAAACATCCAGTGCTGCCCACAAAGTCAACACGATTCATTTAAAGTCAGGTGGGTGTAAACCTCTGAAATTGGTTTTGGTTAAAAATATATATATTTAATTTCCTGAAAAACATTTATGTATTTTTAAATCTTCTGAAGGACATTAGTAAATGAAAAAATAAGATGTTTAAATGAAACAATAACAATTTACACCAAAACCATTTTCAGAGGTTTACACCCAAGTACAAGCACACTTCAATATGATGAAGAATTCATAGGTATTTACATCTTAGCCTGATGACCTGTAGGGGTTACACTTTTCCTATTGACTTTAATTGTGAAAATTAGTACACAATGTTAATTTCATGTGTCATATGATAGATTATATTAATGTATTATTATGTACACGTTTCATTACATATTTGTTTAAATGTCAAAAATGAAACAATTTAGGTCCTTTTTCACATGACTGTACTAACAGTAAGTTTTCAGACATTAATCTTTTACCTGCAAATTTGTCAGTTTAGGCTTCAGGCTCTCACTTAAGATTGATATATATATATATTTATATATATATATATATAATATTGAAAGCTTTATATTGAAAGGCCATTGCTGAAAGTCTGTTATTACCAGAAAACGAAACTGCATCTGAGGCAAGCCCCTTCGTGTTTTGTGGTCAATGAACGCCAAAGAAATGTATTTGCTGCTATTTGCTTTAAAAATATGATAAAAATAATAAATGTAACGAAATAAAATTAACACACTTGTCATTTGAATTCCGGTGCTTTGAGTGGCGCTGCAGTGATTTGAAGCCCTGACGCTTCTGCTGGGTCCTAAAACATGAATTCTCTGCCAAATATATAAAATATGATTTACACAAAAGTTTATGACTTACCCAAAAGTTTCGGACAAAGAAAAGCAAAGTTAGAGGGGGTCCCAAACAATTATTTTTACCTACGTTTGAAATATGTTGGTTATAAAAAGCAAGTGTTGGCATTGACAGTCGTGCAGATTATAAAAACAGTCGACAGAGATGTATGTTTGTGTCTATGAAAAAAACACTGCATACAAATATATATATATATATATATATATATATATATATACAGTATATATATATACACGCACATTTAATAAGTATTAATAATATTAACTTACCTCTCGAATGTCAGTAGTAGTGTCATGACTCTGCTTCTTCATGTCATGTTTATTCTCGGTCTTGTAGCAGAGCCATGACAAAGCCTTAGGTTTTATGTGGAGAGATTATTGTCTTTTCGGCCTTCCATACTCTTTCTCTCCGGTCCGCGTATTTGTTCCCGCCATCTCGTTTCCTTGTTATCATTCCCTGGGTGTTTTATTACCCACACCTGCCCTGTGTTAATTATCCTTCGTTTGTCTTCCCTTTAAATACCCTCTTGTTTCTTTGTCTTGTCTTCGTGGATTGCGTGTGTGAATGTACGTTCGATGTGCTGTGTATACCTGTCCCGTGACCCGTGGCCCGTGTCCCCTGTCCCTATACCGTTGTGAGTATTCACTTTGCCGTGTTGGTTTTTTTGGTTTTCCTGCCCCTGGACGTTGTGTTATGTTGTGTTGTGTTGTGTTGTGTTGTGTCGTGTTTTGTTTGGTTTTGTTTTTCCCCACCGATGGAGGTGTTTGGTTTCTAGTTTAGTGTTTTAGTTCGTTCCTGTTTTTGACACCCCCTCGTGGGTTTTGGTTTTGTTCTTCGTTTGTAAATAAAATATTTCTGTTAACCCCTTCATCACTGCCTGCTTGCATCTGGGTTCTTCAGCCACGCCCGAGCGTGAGTAGTGCCGAACGACCGTTGAAATTTAAAATAACCGCTCATGCAGCTCAATTTGAATCCAACTGGCTGGGTTGTTACAGAAATTACCCAATAAACGTCAGAAATAACACAACAAAATGACCCAATTTCTCTAACCCAACTATTGGGTTACAAAAATAACCCAACGTTTTTTAGAGTGTAAGTATAATCACGGGTATTTTATGACCTACCTAATTTTTAAAATAGAAATATATGGAATACAATTCAAGAATAAAATGCACATTCACTTTTATTAGGCTTTATTTTTCTTGTCGAATAATTACGTTTAATTGCAATATACCTTATTGTAGGGCAGCATGTTATATTATTCCTTATAAACATTCAAAACAAACTGTCCCTGAAATACTTGGTTACTGTTGTATAGTCTCAAAGGTCAAAGCATTTAACACATTAAAACTATAACTACGCTATCGTACATATTGCAGTGAAGCAGTATGTGCATAGTGAATAATTGATTGTCTAGCGATCGATATCCATCAATACAGCACTGCTGCCATGGACAGCACCTGGTAACATGGCACGTAAGAAAGTAACCTCCTAAGATATTATTCGGGGAACACGACTAGAAAAGGTAGACCTGTAGTTAAGGTGTTCCTTTAGAGCAGTGGTCACCAACCCTGCTCCTGGAGATCGACCGTCCTGAATATTTCAGCTCTAACCCCAATCAAACACACCTGAACTATCTAATCAAGGTGTTCAGGTTTGCTTGATAATTACAGACAGGTGTGCTGAAGCAGGGTTGGAGATGCAGTCTGCAGGACGGTCGATCTCCAGGAACAGGGTTGGTGACCACTGCTTTAGAGGCTAATTTGATTTAACTTAAAGTGACAGTTCACCCAAAAATGAAAATTCTGTCATTATTTACTCACCGTCTTGTCATTTCACAACTTTATTACTTCCTTTCTTCCGCAGAACACAAAATAAGATATTTTGATGAAAGTTGGTAACCGAACAGCACTGCAATGTCCCCCATTCACTTCTATTGAATGGACACAAAAACATTTGCTAGTGAATGGAATCTTTAGCTTTTTAACTAAAGATTTTAAGTTGAATTTTTTTACAGAGTATCAGTGTGACTGGCAGTGTTGAAGATGCTTTTTTTCTTGATGCTTTAAGTGTTTCCATGTTTTTTAACCTTAAAGGAATAGTTTATAGTTTTTGACCCAAAAAAGGTCACCATTGACTTGCCCAAAGTGATTTTTATTCCTACTATGGAAAGTCAATGGGGAAAACTTTTGGGTGAACTATTCCTTTAAGAATGTTTGTGTGTACATGTGTGAGTGTGTGTGTCAGCTCCACTGTGCATGTATTGTGTCTTTCTCGTAAACACAAAGTGAAAGATCATGTAAACATTAGTACGTTTTGTGGAAAAAGAATACAACATTAAAACCTTACGCTATGTGGCAACATCAACATCCACAGACCATTTCAACCCAAAATAAACATTCCTGGGAGCTACAGCATTAGAAACAGGACCATTAGCCTAATTGAACATAACTGTACAACAGCTGGCAATGAAAGTCAAGAATTCAAATGAAATCAATTTCCACATTGTAACACTATCGTATTACGTGGCAGTATTATTTCACATCTGCGATTGCTCATTAACAAATTTTTCCCACTTTTTAACTAGGTGTTTTTCCACCTAAATACAGACTGAGCAATGTCTGTCATTTTAGATGACAATTGGGCCATGAAATGTATTTTGGTGTGATGCCTAATTCTGTTGGATCTAAATAGATGTAAAAAAAACTGAATAGCATCAAAATAATAGATCTGAGAATAAAGAAAAGAATAGATCTGTATGTCAAATGAGCTTTTGACACAGAGCGATTTTACCAGATACCATAGTATTAAAATAAATTGTTGTTTACCAATAATGTATAGGCTACTTACTTATATAGCAAACAGGCTAAGTTTTATCATAAGAGCTACATATGATTTGCTTTCCTCACCAACAAATCTGCATGTTTGGTGTGGACAGGATCCAGCCTGCCACCTACTGTACTGTATGTGCAGCTCCAGCAAACCTCAAACATATTCCTGTGGGTTGTAAGAAAAGCTTGACACAGGGGAGATACACATGGCGCAACAATCAAGTACTAAAGAGCTTGGCTGCAGCAGTAGAGAGAAAGAGAGTGGCAGCTAATGCCATCCCCCAAAACACCAAGGCTAACTCACTAAAAAGGCAACCCTTTATTCGGGAGGGGCAGAAACTGTGGGCCAAGCCCTTAACCCCAGATTCAGTATAGCCAGGGATTGGGAAATGCGAGTTGATTTAAACCACAAACTTACTTTCCCCTTGGAAATCGCAGTGACCAACCTGCGGGACCTCATAGTTGAGTTGACTGTACCTTGGGAAGAGGCCATTAACAAAGCATTTGAAAGAAAGAATCTCCGGTATGCCAACTTGGCAGCGGAGGCTGAAGATCGGGGATAGACAGCGAAAGTGTTCGCGGTGGAAGTGGGCTGCAGGGGCTAAAAGGCTGCTTAAGAAAGTGGGGATCAGAGGACAGGCCAAACGGACGGTAGTCAAAGAACTTGGCTGTGGTTGAAACGGAAGGACGCAATATGGGCTGCCAAGTGACCATGTAATAAAATGGTGTTGTATTGTTATGCCATACGGGACCGGGGGCACTGAGTGCGCATTAACGGTTTGGGTAGTTGTGGCCTAATGGCTAGAGAGTCGGACTCGTGACCAGAAGGTTGCCGGCTCGATTCTCAGGGCCGGCGTGTAACGACTGTGGTGCCTTTGAGCTAAAGTGATAGCTGCCCACTGCTTCTGCCAGATGACGTTGTAACAATGCAACACACACCCAGGTCTGATCAACATGCGGTGGGCCTCCCTTGGCTGAGCGTGTCTTGTGATAAAGGACTGAAACACCCAATGAGGCTGAGGTCCACAACTGACGATGTGTCGCACTGATGGGAACCATACAAAGGGCATTATCAGCAGCACCTCACCAAAAGGCATCTTTCACTCAGGATAATGTGATGAAATTGGGACACACAACTCATGAGATGTCTCTCTGATAATGGCAAGGAAAGGTAAGTATGCTATGTTTTTCTATAATCAATTATCCCCCAAACACAGAGGAAGCCTACCGACAAACCTCAGACCTCCTTTCCTCTATTCATATTCTTGACTGCTCCCCCTGCATAAGGGGTGGGAAATGTCCTATTGGGCAATTCAACTGTGCTAAAATAGTGCGATTATAACAACTAGTCCTATTAAGTGGAAATAAATATATAGCAGTAAAATATATATATTTTATTTTGAATGTTTTTAAATTAAGAATCTAAAATATTTTAAATATTTGTAACACATCTGCTGCTGCAATTATAAATAATGATGGGTGATTTATGAACATCTTGTCGAGTTCTCCAAACTCATAGGTATTATAGGTGAAGACTTATGAGCAATGTGTATAAGAGAATACAAATTCCCCCCACAAATTCTTATACTCCAATGAAAGGTTAGATTACTTTTACATTTTTCAAGAAAAGATCCAAAGGATTGACGATGCAGATTTATTTTCACAACCTTCCTTCATCATATTTATTTAGAGGTTAAAGGTGCCATTCTTTGGCTGTTTTCGAAGCTTTGATTATGCTTTTTGGGTGTTTAACAATGGATGCTCATGTTTCTGGTTTCAAAAAGTGCTTTATATTTCACATATTTCAAGTCTATTGTTCACCGCTGTCCCTCTTCTCACAAAACGATTGGATTTTTTCCGGTATCTATAAAGTCCCTCCTTCATAAATGCTCTGATTGGTAAAGCTGACCGAGTCTGTCGTGATAAGTTCCCCGCTTAGAGCGTGTGTCTGAAGATGTCCTACCCATACCATATCAGCGAGCTTCCGCTTCTCAGGCTGTTGTGATTGGACAGTCCTCCTCTCAGTACAGATGTATTCATTAGCTTTGGCTTTTAGAAATAAACAGTAACAATGGCGTCAACTTCACTTCATCAGTTAAAAACATGCGGATCGATCATAGTGACAGATGTCACACAGACATAGAACGGATGTCTGCTAGTGCATGTGCAAACATCAATCTTTGTTAGAGATCACAATTTTTTCCTACTATGGCGAGGGAAACGACACCGGACCGATTGGCGTCAGACCACTTATATTAATTAACACTAATAACAGAAGCGTTCATTTTGCCTTTTGATATTGGACCTAAGTTTAATAATAAAACAAGCAGATTGACTAGGAGACATTTGCAAGCAGGACTTCAAAGGACATTTCATAGAAGTATTTTAGAGGTATGCGCACACACACACAATATCAGTGTATTACACAGAACAGCTTTCACGCCGATGTTAAATCCATGGAAGCTGTAGGGCTGTGATGAAAGTGAAAGTAATTAAGCGGGTAGCTCAGTTAAATGTTTACAATCTCTGAGATACAAACACTACTCCAGCGGCTCTTCCTCTCCTCTGAGCAAGGCCTCGCCCCTTTTTTGGCATATTCCTTTGGGAGGAGGTTATTCAAAAATTTGGAATAATGACATCATGTCCGCAGGAAGTAAAGGGCTCTAGTCCGATTCAAGCCGTTCTCTGTAGTCATTGAAAATCAAATTCTGTTAAAGACAATATCTCGCTTGCTATTGAACTTTGAGCTTTATCATTTTGTAGATATTATTTATGCTCTAACAGAAACATTAAACACTAACTAAAGTTTGAAAATTGACATCACGGGGAATGGCACCTTTAAAGGTGCCAAATAATTAATTGATACAATATGTTAAATTGTTCTCTAATATCTACATAGAAGGTATGTGGCTTTTACATGTCCATTTACAACCCTAGGATTTGTCCCTAGAATGAAAAGGTCTGTTATTACCTTATTTGGAAGGGTCATGAATATTAATTTTGAGCTCTGCTCTGATTGTCTGTTTTGCTGCGTGGCTCATGCCACTAGCTCACACAGCAAACAGGTCGCTACTTTCAGGCGTGAAATGGAAGAAGTGGATAAGATCACTGCTTACTGCTTGTGATAGGGGTTCTAATGGCAATATAGTCGGAATTGCCCCCTTCTTAAATCATTATCAAAACGCTGAGCGAAGCCTGCTTGCTATTGTCCCAGGTTCGAAAAACTGTCCCTTTCACTTTCATCATGTGACTCTCACTGCTCTGTGCTTTAAATTGCATTGTAAACAAATATAAACAAGGCTAAAGGGGCAAATAAACTTGCACGATACAGGTCAGACGTGTCTGACTTTATAACTGTGCAGCTCGCAGGCTCGCAGATTGCGCAGGCCCACCTGACTCTCGTTGTATAAAGAAGAGTTTATTACTGAGAAGCTTGCACTGTACAGATGACACATGCCTGACTTGATAACTGCCCAGCTCGCGTGTATCTGCGCAGCTCGCGCCTAGACACGCCTCACTTCATAAAGTCACGGCTTGTTTAAAGAACACAACGATGTCATCGTCCATCGCGTGGTTTCAATGTAGACATCGTCCCATGCCAATTTGGTAGACATCGCCCAACCCAATTCACAATACCTGCAGAACTTCCAATGAGGCTGTGCACATCCGGCTGGCCTAGAACATGCAACTTTGGGGTCGTACATCCCGACTGTAATGTCACAGTCGGTGTTATGTTGGGATTGGCCTCTTTTTCAGTGGTGTTTTGCATGCACAACTCAACTCAACTCAACTTTATTTATATAGCGCTTTCACAATTTTCATTGTTACAAAGCAGCTGCACATGAGACACATTGACTACAAGCAAAACAATCAAAGTTGTACCTGCAAAAACAAGAAAAGGTTGAAACACAGAAGACAGACAAACCCACACACAAAACACTCCACACACACAACACGCACCAACACACACAGACACAGAGACACACACGGATGCGCACGCACACACACACAACACACAACACACACACACACGTACGTACACAGACAAGTACGCACACACACACACGCTCAGTGAGAGCACACATTTAGGATAAAGGAGAGAGAAGCACAGGTCAAATATAACAGATAATAAATTCCTATATGCAATATTAATTAAGTAAAACTTTAAAATTCTAAAGCAGCCCCCCCGGTCAGGCAGATAGTGCAAAAACAGTATGCAAACGGTGGCGAGGAACCCAAAACTCTAATCGAGAAAAAAAACCTCAGGAGAACCCAGGCCCAACCAGGGGATTCCAGTTCCCCTCTGGCAAAAGCTGCTGCCTCTGCACAAGCTCCAGAGAGCTTGCACAACAAGGCTAAATAAAATAAATAAACTTAATAATAAAATAAATTATAGTTTAAGATTATCATTAATAATCTAATAGCATTTGAAATTTTGTGGTGAAGACATGTCAAGAGACCGCGTCCTTCTTTATCCAGCTCTATCATCTCAGCTCTTGTCAGGTCCCCACTTCCCATTCTCCGCTCTACCATCAGGTCAGGCCATGAACTGCATCCTGCTCGCTGTGGTAACCTTGGAACAATGAGACAAGACTGGCTGAGAGTAGAGTACTGTTCTGTACTCTTTGATGCAACAAGTACATCAGTTGTGTTTTTGGTTCCGGTTGATCTAACTAATGCAGCCTAAACCCTCTGAAGATTTATATTATGGAAGAGTAGTGTATGCAAGATTAAAAAGATGCGTCTTTAGTCTAGATTTAAACTGACAGAGTGTGTCTGCCTCCCGGACAGTGCAGGGAAGACTATTCCAAAGTTTAGGCGCTAGATAGGAAAAGGATCTACCACCTGCACTTGATTTTGAAATTCTAGGTATTACCAACTGACAGGACGCCTGAGAGCGTAATGCACGTGAAGGACTGTAATACAAAAGGAGTTCATTCAAGTACTGAGGAGCTAAACCATGTAAGGCTTTATAGGTAATAAGCAAGATTTTAAAGTTAACGCGATGCTTTATAGGTAACCAGTGCAAGGTTGACAGAACCGGGCTAATATGTTCATACTTTTTTGTACGTGTAAGAACTCGAGCTGCCGCGTTTTGGACCAATTGGAGTTTTTGTAATAAGCCTGCAGGGCAACCACCTAACAGTGCATTACAGTAATCTAGTCTTGATGTCATGAATGCATGAATTAACTTCTCTGCATCTGAGATTGACAGCATATGACGTAGTTTAGATATATTCTTAAAATGGAAAAACGCAATTTTACAGGTGTTGGCGACGTGGCTCTCAAATGACAGATTACTATCGAATAGAACGCCAAGATTCTTTGCTGACGACGAGGGTTTTATGGAACATCCGTCAATAGTTAAACAGTATTCTTGGTTGTTACTTATAGCAGTTTTCGGTCCAATAAGTAACACTTCCGTTTTGTCCGAGTTCAGTAATAAAAAGTTGTTACTCATCCAGTTTTTTATATCGACTATGCATTCCATTATTCGATGGAACTGCTGTGTTTCATGAGGCTTCGAGGAAATATAAAGTTGAGTATCATCAGCATAACAGTGAAAGCTAACTCCGTGTCGCTTTATTATATCTCCTAGAGGTAGCATGTATAATGCGAAGAGCAGAGGCCCTAAGACTGAGCCCTGTGGTACACCGTACTGGACTTGCGATTTGCGTGACACCTCATTGTTTATTGCTACAAATTGAAAACGGTCGGATAAATAAGATTTAAACCATTTCAAAGCTATTCCCTTAATGCCGACATAATTTTCGAGTCTATGTAGGAGTGTGCTGTGGTCAATGGTATCGAATGCAGCACTAAGGTCTAGCAGCACCAATAACGAGATACAACCTCGGTCAGACGCCAATAGCAGATCATTTGTAACTCTGATCAAAGCAGTCTCTGTACTGTGACATGCTCTAAATCCAGACTGGAATTCTTCATTGATGTCATTCCTTTGGAGGAAGGAGCATAATTGAGTTGAAACTACTTTTTCCAGAATTTTAGATATGAAAGGTAGATTCGATATAGGCCTGTAGTTCCTTAGTTCTCTAGGGTCGAGTTGGGGTTTTTTGACAAGGGGCCTTATAACAGCCACCTTATATGCTTTAGGCACATGTCCTAATGTCAGAGATGAGTTAATAATACCAAGAAGAGGATCTATAATTTCTGGGAGCATCTCTTTCAGTAGATTTGTAGGTATAGGGTCTAGTATGCATGTTGTTGATTTAGATGATCTAATAATTTTAGACAGCTCATCTTGATCTACGGTATAAAATAATTGCATTTTCTCCTTAAGGGCGCTGTAGTTAGTTTGTTCAGCGGGTTTCACTTCTGATTGCATTGTTATAATTTTTTCTCTAATATCTTGGATTTTATATGTGAAGTAGTTCATAAATTCATCACTGCTATGCTGATATACAGGATCAGAAGTCACTGACGATTTATTTTTTGTTAATTTAGCCACCGTGTTAAATAAAAACCTAGGGTTGTGCTGGTTTTCTTCTATTAGTGATGAAAAGTAGGCGGATCTAGAAGTTATTAGGGCTTTCCTGTATTTTCGAATACTATCCTTCCATGCTGTACGAAATACCTCTAATTTAGTTTTCTTAAAGTTGCGCTCCATTTTTCGGGCCGCTTTCTTTAGAGCCTGAGTGTGTTCATTATACCACGGTGTGGGGCTGCCATTTTTAATCTTCTTTAAACGTAGTGGAGCAACTTTGTCTAGCGTTACCGAGAAGGTGGAATTAAAATTTTCAGTGGTAATGTCAAGATCTTCAACGTTATTTCTCATGATTTGAGACAATTCGGGCAGATTATCGAGAAACGCATCTTTGGTAGTTGAAGTTATTGTTCTACCATATTTGTAACAATGAGTTTTATTTGCAGCCGTAGGCCAGTGAAGCAAACATAATACCAGATAATGATCCGAAATGTCTTCACTCTGCTGAAGGATTTTAACGTCGTCCACATTTATACCGTAAGACAGTATTAAATCTAAAGTATGATTACGAAGGTGAGTGGGTCCTGACACATGTTGACTAATGCCCATGGAGTTAAGAGTGTCTTTGAAAGCCATTCCTAAGGCATCTGTAACGTTATCTACGTGGATGTTAAAGTCACCAACGACAAGGAGTCTATCTGCGGCCAGTACTAGTTCTGATAAGAACCCACCAAATTCTTTAATAAAATCTGTGTGGTGCCCTGGAGGCCTATATACAATAGCTAGAATCAATTTAAAAAGTGTTTTATCTTTAGTATTAGGTGTTGAAACATGAAGAACCATGACTTCAAAAGAATTATATTTAGAGTTCGACTTCTGGGAAATGCTAAGAGAGTTATTGTAAAGTGCTGCGACACCTCCCCCTCTGCCTTTTAGACGAGGCTCGTGTTTATAATAATAATCTTGGGGGACAGATTCATTTAAAGCAATATAATCATCTGGTTTTAGCCATGTTTCTGTCAAACAGAGCATGTCTATTTTATGATCTGTTATCATATCGTTAACAAAAAGTGCTTTATTAGAGAGAGATCTAATATTTAGCAATCCGAGTCGTAACAGTTGATTATCTGTATTTTGTTCATGTTTAGTTTGTTTAACGTTTATTAAATTACTTTCAAGAGGTTTACGCATTATTTTATGTTTGCTAATCCGGGGGACAGACACAGTCTCTATTTTGTGATGTTTGGGAGAACGGATTACTACATGTTGTACATTTTGTGTATTCTGCGACGTGAGACGGCAAGCAGACAGTTGGTTAAGCCATACTGTCTGCTCCCTGACCTGGGCCCCAGCGAGTCAAGTTTTAGCATTAGCATTAAGACTTTTTGCCATATTTCTAGACAGGATGGAAGTCCCAGCCCAGGAGGGATGGAGACCATCTCGTTTCAACAGGTCAGGTCTGCCCTCAAAACTCTTCCAGTTATTTATAAAAACTATATCATTCTGCAGGCACCACTCAGACAACCAGCCATTTAGTGAATATAATCTGCTATAAATCTCATCACCACGATAAGCATTGAGGGGGCCAGAGAATATTACAGTGTCTGACATCATGCTTGCGAGCTCACACACCTCTTTAATGTTATCTTTTGTGATCTCCGATTGACGGAGTCCAACATCATTTGTGCCGACGTGAATGACAATCTTACTGAATTTACGATTAGCCTTAGCCAGCACATTTAAATTTGACTTGATGTCAGGCGCTCTGGCTCCCGGTAAACATTGGACTATGGTGGCTGGTGCCTCTATGTTAACGTTCCGAACAATAGAATCACCGATAACTAGGGCACTTTCAGCAGGTTTCTCAGCCGGTGCGTCACTGAGCGGGGCAAACCTGTTCGAGACTGTAATCGGAACAGTCGAGTGATGTTTTGTCCTGCGACTACCCGTCTCACAGTCACGAAGTTTCCCAGCTCCGGAGGATTTTCAACCGGAACCGAGCTGTGTGCGCTAATGTTGCTCGCATCCAAAGTGTTTTCTATCGTCGTTAAACTCTTACTATCCTCAGATAAAGATTGGATGCGAGACTCTAATTCTAAGATCTTCTCTGTCAGCCTAACTATTTCCCTGCATTTATCGCATATAAAGCCCTCGCAGCTGACAGAGAAGGCTAAGCTAAACATATGACATGAGGTGCAAGTAACAATAATAGGAATAGAAGCCATAACTGACCGGATTTGAAGTGCAATTCCAACTTACCAAGGTTGCTCGATGGATCGTAGTATACTCGCTTAAAAAGAGAAACAGTTAGCACACAAGACAAACCAGAGGCAAGATGATATTCCACAGTGTGAACAGAAAGCAAGCTAACACACTATTGCTATGCTAACGGCGTTAAGTTAACTATCACATTTGGTTTAGACTCTTCCAAGTAAATAACAGGAACAGGGTTATTGAGATATCAGGATAAGTTAGCAACGACAATAATAATTAACGATAATAAAATACACTAATATTAGAGCGAAGTGGGAAGCGCACTGAACAAACAAGCTGCCGGCAGCGATGCAGGAAACAGGAAACAGGAAGCAGGATCAAGCAGAACATCCAAAGACGTTCTTACTTGAGTGAAAGTACAGATACTACTGGTCAAATAACAAGATTTACATAAGGAGGAAACGATAGTGTTTGAGGCTCAAGATATATAATTTCCATGTACAGACCTCTTATTATTCATCTATGCCTAGGTAAATACAGTATTCCATTCTGTGGCACCTTAAATAATTTTGAGCCCAGTTGTACTTTGCGGTCCAAACACTGAAACTACATTTGGAAGGAAGACAGAATTTGTCTACATAATTACAAAACTATTCTAACAAAACATTGGCTTTAAATATTGCTAAAAGAAAAGGCTGTAGTAGAAAAATAAGTATAATCAATTCAAAGTCAACTAGAACAGCAGTGAATGTTCTTTGTAATTTGTGAATTGTGATATTAATGTAACATTTGACATATATTCTTAGTCACAAAACAATACTGACAAATTCTCATTTCGCTGAGATGCAGTCAAGGACAAATAATTCAGATGTCTCGATTGTCTATTTGAGATCAAATCAGTTTATTTTATTACCTGGAATAAACAAAGCCAATTTTTACAGCATCTTCACTGAGGTGAATACTTTACAGGGCTTTTTACCACCGAGAATGATCCGCACATTTTAACAAGCTGTGAAATAAAATGACAAAACCTCTCACAATTTGTATTATTATGGATTTATTTGAATGAAGCTTAATAATAGATTAAGACCTATAATTCATTGTGTAAGTGAGTAGAGTTTTTTTATATCAACCTGAAGTGGATGTGAGTGTTCCACAGACATCCGCAATCATTTATCAGATAATCGGACTCCTCTCGGCCTCCACAGATTTCCATTAAATTCTGCCAGCTCACAACCCAGGGCTGGTTATATACCACATCTTTAGCGTGCATTGCATTCTTTGAGACATCCAAATGGGTTTTGGGCCACAGTAGATTTTAGTAGACTTGTTTATCCATTGAGCAGTGGAAGTTTTAAAGAGGTTTATAGAATTCAAATTTTGGGGGTATCTCATCCCTTTCCTCTTCATATTTCCGTCTTTTTCGCCACTGTTGTCAGGCTGAACTGAAGATCTGCCTTTAAGAAATCGCATTAGTGACTGCTTTTCCTTTGTAGTGGTATTATGGATTATATCAAATTGAAAAAAGTAATTCACAAAGTACTTCAGATAGAGACCAAGCTCAGGTCTTGTGACAGTGCTTTGATTTCTTAAAGGTAAGTCAGGCTCATTCATGGCCAGTTTGTGGATTTCAAAATCCAGTGTCCTATATATTAGAACCTAAATATTGAAATATTGAGTTGGACACTATAAAACGTATTCCTCTAGCTTGATATAGCATGGCACTGGCAACAGTCATGGGGTTGATTCCCAGTAAATGCATGGACTAATAAAATGAAAAACTCAAAGTCTCTTCAGAAAAAAGTGTCAAATGCACAAGTATCAAGAAAAATAACTGATATCTTACCTGTCCAGTGATGACTGTGACAATCTATGTGCAGATCAATAGCTTTGTAAATCCAAAAGACAACCCACAAATGTATGAACCATATTTCACACACAAAAAAATGTATAGCCAACAAAATACATGTAAAACACTGGGGTGTTTACTAATCAGGGTAACAATGAACAGTGAGATAGGCCGAGGCAACAATATCAGGACAACATCCCTGCGTGCAAAATTGTCTACTTCTATGCTATATAGTATGTGAAAATCAGTATTGTAAATGCATTGAAATCCAAGTTTTAGCATGTTTTATCTTGCCTAGTAGAGCTGTCGTGACACACTAAGGAGGCAGAGACTCAAGTGTGGGTAAAGGAAGTTTTATTACGATCAAGAAAAAACAAAACAGAAGCAAAACACTGTCCAAGGCACCATTGGCAGCTCCACAGTCCACGGGGAGTAGACTCGACCCGATGTAAACTCTCTGGGAAGAGACTGAACCTACTCTCTATATCTTTATCTTATGTTTATTGTATTGTATTTCTTAATTTTTATACCCATAGGCCCTTATTTAAATCATTGTGTACTGTATTCTATTGTGTTATGGTCTCTGTGTACTGTTGTTGCTGTTTCTGTGTTCTGGATGCTCATGTCACCAAAACAAATTCCTTGTATGTGCAAACATACTTGGCAATAAAGCTCTTTCTGATTCTGATTTTCTTATTCTGATTCTACTCGGGGAGAACAATCCACAGGAAGACTCACTTGGAGAGAAAACAAGCCGCCAGAGGGGTGACGCCCAGATGTTGGAGAGCAGGGAGCCCGGGACGCCAGTGAGAAACTGTGGGGTAGAGAGGGAGGGCAGAGGACAGAGGCAAAAGGCACTGGGGACTTAGTGACAAAACTAGGGGTGGGAATCTCTAAACTAATCTGAATAAAAACAAGGAACAGGAGGGGAGAGAGAAAAGACAATGAGCAGAACCAGGTGAGAAGAGTGAAATAATAACGAGATGATTAAAAAAGTAACGAGAGGGCGGGGTCACACCACAAAGACAAGATAGCACATGGCAGGCTGTCAACCAGGCCATGTGCTCACACGAAACAAAACATCAACACAACACACACTAGACAGGAACCCTGACAGAGCGACAGCGGAATGCTTGAAACAAAGCTTCATGTCTTTAAGTTCATACAATGTTATATCTCTGAATAAGTTAGGAAATGTGCATTTTATTTTCAAATGTCTTTCTATTGACCGAAATCCACATCAGGGTCTTTAGCATACATGACAACTACAGGACATCTATCTCGTTTTACATGCATGGCAGTTTACAAATTGTAATGTTATTTGTCTTTAATCAAATGTTTAAACAAAGTTTAACCAACATTTAAGTTGGTATCTTAACTGCTTTGAAATACATGCTAATGAAAAAATCGTTGCTGTATGAATGAAACAATATTGTATCACAAAACAATTACATAATCACAGTGGAAAAACTAAATTAAGTGAGTTAAGTTGTATGTGCATACTTGCATTACATTTCAGATTATAGAAGGAGAACTTTGATATTTGTTGAGGCTGATCCCATTGGTTCACAACAGTAATGAAGATATGTTTTCTTCTGTAGTGTATATCAGTACATAAACATATCTAATGTCCATTTGCAGAGTCTGATATCAATTTTACGCTCAATAGCCAAGGTCAGCATAAACTGTAGATATGAACAAAACATAAATATTAGCATTAATATAATTACTCAGCTCAGAAAGTCAAATGTACTTGGGCTGCTACAATGGTTTATTTTAAGAACACATTAACTTGAGCAACATTAGGACGCTTAAAATGTCAAGTCGCTTGCGTCCATTTCGGAAATATCTACACTGTGATTATAATAGGAGTCTGCTGTTCACTGGTCTGCGCTGTTCCCTCTAGTGCCATGGTGTATTCTAATGAAACAATCTTTTTACACACCTTCCAGCTCTGCGGGATTCCAAATGAAACTCATTGATCTGAATCTACAAGAGAGGTCAAATTAGAAATACTCCCCATAAATCTGCATCACTCCATCAAAAACTTGGAGATAAAGCACTTTGGAGAGTTCCAGTAAAGTCACTGCTCTCTTTGACGTTTGAAAGGAAGTCCGTTTGCATTACTGTGTGCCACAGCGTTTAATGCGGCATGCATCGTGCAGTACATCAAAACCCGGAGTAAATTGGGCTCAGGAGAGAAATTAAGCATCATTTGTTGAGCGTGAAGGGAACATGCCTGTCTTGACAGTGGCTGCAATACCCTCGAGTAGGGAAATTCAGACCTCCCACTTGAAAGGCAGCCGTAAAATGACAACTGAAGGGACGTCTTGGCCGTTGCTTCATGTTGTTCGGAACTTTTAATTAAAAGTAGGAATTATACTTAAAATACTAGAATTGATTATAGTGTAATAGATAGTGTAAAAATTATTTGATGGATAAGGGTTGAGGTTTACTCTGAAAATCTTTAATTTGAGGGAGAAATATAATCATGACTGTAGTTTAGAGGAAGTAACAATTGAGGAATGTTTCTACAGCACGTATTAATCTTAGTTCAAGCTCATTTAACATTACATTTTTTAAAATCAAATGAAAATAACTGTAATATATAAAATGCTTAAATATAAATACATACATTAGACATATCTATTCTGTGTGTATATTAATATGCATGTCTTTAATAGTATTTATAATACATATTTGTATTAAAGGGATACTTCACCCAAAAATGAAAATTCTGTCATCATTTTCTCACCTTCGAGTTGTTCCAAATCTGTATACATTTCTTTGTTCTGATGAATACAGAGAAAAACATTTGGAAGAATATAACCTTAGAATATAAGCTTATAACCAGACAGATTTTGCCCCCCATTGACTCCCATGGTAGGAAAAATTACTTGAACACAAAAGAAGACATTTTGAAGAATGTAGGACAGCAAACAGTTCTGGGGCACTTTTGACTACCATTGTATGTTTTCCTACTATCAAAATCAAATCAAATCACCAAGTGTGGTGAGTGAAAGTCTTGGGTGCGTACTCTCTACAAAGTAGAGTGCAGTTAGACAGACAACTGTATGTAAACAATAGTGCAATAGTGCAAACTATTGTAGTCAATGGGGGGAAAAATCTGTCTGGTTATAAGCATTCTTCCAAATATCTTTCTCTGTGTTCCATCAGAACAAAGAAATTTACACAGATTTGGAACAACTCTAAGGTGAGTCATACAACCAATAGCAAAGTAAAGAATGTTAGAATAAACTGTTGTTAACAAATAGAACACGTATGCGCTCACCACGTTAAAAATAATCAGATGCATCGTAAAATGGGCCATTTGATTTACACTGCAGAAGGACAATATTAATAGGTAGTCACATTTCAAGTAATGCCATAAGAGTACCATTAGAAACCTTATATTAGAAATATATGAATAATAAAATTAGAGTACAGATATACGCTATGACTATTTATTTATATTACAAATAAAGGTGTTTCACAGTTTAAAACTGAACCAAATTCAAATTTTCACCTTAATACTAAAGCGATGCAATGCCAGCATGCCATGCGTGTATGTGTCATGTTAAAATGAGCCAACCATGGTTCCCACGAGAGGCCACACATATTGGGGGTCTTAGTCTAAAGCGGACTCGACCACCCTGGAATCTTTAGAGAAACCACAGAACAGTTTCCAAATCAGGATTGAGGGACCGCAGCATTCAGACACTAATTGCTCTTAAGTAGACCGGTGTGTTGCACAGAACCACTGCATATTTGACTGTCTTTGATTAATATACTGTGCTAGAATACCAACACTTCTTGGTTTGCATTTTATAAAATCGATATTGGTTCCTCAAGAAAAGTTTTTCAGGGTCTTAAGTTTTCGTTTCTGGTGGGCAATGTTAATATAATCAGCAGGTATTCTTCCAACCAGTAGAAAAGTGCTCTCCATGTTCGACTAAAAGATAAATAAACGCACAAAACTGTGACTGAGCTAAGCTGAATGGGATCTGAAAAACAGTGCAATCAATTGTGATCGGCACACCACTAAAGAATAGATAACTACCATATGGGGAAATGCAAATGAGAGTCGAGCAGAAAGTCAATAGTGATATTATATCTTCATTGACTGTTAACAGCCTCTCTCTAACAGTTCTCTGAATTTTTAAGATAGTAGTAAATGCACTGAATTTAAAAATGTCAATGCACTACAATTGAAACCACATATACTCTAGACTAGAGATTCCCAGAGTTGCTACAGGGTCACAGGAAAGTTCTCTATATAAGCAACTGTATTATTTATTGAATTTCAGAGATAAAAGCCCAAGGCTCCCATTAATTGAGCGTTATGGGGAGTTATGTTTTGTTTGTTTAGTTTTTTGTTGTTGTATGCAAAAGACACGAAGGTGCCATGTGACCATTTATTTAAATTAAATGTTGCACAAATTAGTAAATCACACAGTTTAGTCTCTAGTCAGTGCAGATTGTGAAACCAGCACAGTCTTGTTAAATGACTCTTATCTAGCTTTATGTGCTAATATCAAACACAGAATATTAGCTCTATAATGACAAGGTTTCAAGCTCTTTGGTGCCCAGTAACATTTCAAGTTCAAGAGCTCATTTGGGTCTGTGTATTTCAACACCACACTGCTGTGCTTTTCCAGTAAAAAGGCTCCCTGTGTTTTGGTTTCAATTTCAATGTGTCAATGCAACGTTATATCTCACTGCTTTCTTCCTCTTTGAAGTCAAATGTGTTTATTTGAAGGGTTTCAGAGTGCTGAACTTTTAAACAGGCATGCATTTTATATATAAATTTCAGCATGGTTAAAACTAAAACATATTTTTTATTACACTGTGATTGGTCGGGAATGCGGTCTGATAATGTGCGGGTTGAGAATTAAATATAATCTCTCCAATCTTAATGTCAGACATTTGGCCCCATATCAAAACAACATCTACTTTCATTACAACTGCAACCTATACTTACAAATAAAAGCATGTTTAAATTTCTTGTGTGATAATAGATGTGTGTGTGAGAGTTCTGCTATCTTTGTGAAGATAAAATTTCTCAAAATATGCCTAGAATAACATGTACAAAAGCCTATGGGCTATTTGTGTCTGTGTGGAGGTCAGGTTATCTTTCTTAACATTTCAATGATGGCACAACCTGAACCATACCAATGTTCTCTCACAAGCGATTAAATGGAATCCAAAAATGCTAACATGTACATATATAATTAGCATCATATAAAATACAATAATAGTCAATGATAAGCACCTGACTTGTATCCTTGTGGGGTTGAAATTTCTTAAAATGTTTGTATGTGTTTGTTAAGCAGTAAATGAAGTTGCTTTTGTTGAGCTCAGTAGTCTGAATGATCTAGTATGATCTAGTCCTCAGTATGACTGAGGGGATAAAAATGCGGTAGGTCTGCAGGATGGACATATTTTAGGACCACACAGATTGTGTGTCCTGTCATTCAAGCTTCCAGGCACCTAATGTGACACTAATGCATTTCAATGCGGACGGGTCCTTCCATTTTCAGCATGCATTATTTATGTCTCTTTTTATTATTGTCTATTACCATTGCAGTTAATGTCTGTCATCTACATGTCCTTAATTCACATTAGCGTCAATCTTTTTAACAGATGCTGTTTAGTAGGTTTCATTGAATAGCTTTATGCTATAGTACTATAGTGGCTTTGGGGTGTCGGTAGGTGGTTCCCACAGTGTTATGACCAGTGTTCGAATTGTGTCAAAGCTCTTGGGGGGTCCCATAACCAGCCCTTAAAAAATTGCTATCGATCTTACTGTTAATTTTCTATTTTGCATTGTACTTTTTTATAAAAAAAAAAAATTCTTTAGCCTGTTTGATGTCTGGCTTGCTGAGATTTTGCTTTTTGCAAAATCTCTAAAATTTATTGATAACAGTAAGATTAACATTTTTTTCAAAATGTATGATAACATTTTTCTTACCAATTTTCAAATCTCTGGGGAATGCGAAAGTTTTCTGAAGGAAGAAAAATATTCCCGGGGAAACGCAAAAGTTTTGTTAGTCACTTGTTTTACTGAACCTCTGTTTTTTTAGGAACATTATTATGACCCTCAGAGCAGACAGGGGTTTTTGTCATAGAAAATTAAGAACATTCAAAGGAACAGTGCACCCTCAGAGATCCGTAGATGTGTCTCCCAGTCGTTCAGTGGTGACCCATCTGCGCAGAGAGAAGCTTCATCCAGCACAGAGGTTATCCTGACAGAAGAACAGTGTAGGGAAGCTGTTTCTTTAATGAAGCATACTTCAGAGGTGGACACAGTAAAGGTCAAAATGAGCGAGAAGTTTCAGTATCGTCGCAAGATGATTCGTGACCCAAGCAGTTGCGCTGATGTGCTGACTCAATTTCCACGCTATTTGGACATTAAAGGCCTGGTAAGACAATTTATGAATTGAGTGATAATAACATTATTTTTTTGTGTGAATTAAGGTTAATAGACTACATCTGTTGTATTGTTGAGCTCTATTAAATGCAGAACATTCATTTTAAAGTAAACACCATTGCGCTTACTTTCTGTTATGGTGTTTTTTACAGATTGAACTGGATTTTGTTTTGATTTTTGGTGAGAAGATGCCACTGAACTCATGTATTATAAACCTTTTGATCTGCAGATGTCCCATGGGTCTGATAATTTCTTTTGGTTTGTTGTACCATACTGCAGTCTTGTCAAAATGTGATTGTCATGGTTTTATTGCAAAACGGATGATTTCATGTCTTTTATTAATGATTTTATATCTGTGCAATACTAATGTGACAAGTTGACCTGTACACATGGCATGTTTTAAAGTAGCCACTTTGTCCATTTGTTAAATAAACATCTGAATGTTTACATCTGTCTAAAGAATCTTTATTTTAGGTTTAACCATGTACACCTGAAAACGGTGTAAAATATATTTTGCACCAAAAACAACACTATTAATAACACTTTGAGAGTAAACTTAAGGAGTAGAAACAACACAGGTGGTGTTATATACCCCATAGTGTTAAACTTGTACAACAATAACGAGTGTAATGCTATACACTCGAAGTGTCATTTTTTAACACTTATTGGTGCTATATTAACACTCTCAATCCTACACTACGAATAGTGTTCTTTTTACTCTTTATAGAGTGGGACCATATGTGCTCCTAAGAAGTGTTAAAATCAACTCTTTAAGTGTTAATTTGATACCGCCTTTTTACTGTGCACCACACACATACTGTTTGTCTGATCTCACTTACCTGTACAGCAAAGTATGACGTTTTGGGTTGGATGTGCTATTTTGGCTTATCATCTTGTTATCAACCTGGAGTTACTTCATGAGAACCGATCAGAACCGGCTCAAAAGACTAACATCACTAACCTGTATTTACTTCACTCTGTGTAAACTCCAGGTGTGTGGCGCAACATACCTATTAGACTGTCTTCATCAATGCTATTGCTGCTGTCAAACCACTTACCTGGTTAACCATTTCATTTGCAACCTGTTTCAATAAATTTACTTGCCGCTTCTGGAGTGTTTACTCTGATAATTGTAGTAACTTAAAAGCTTCTAAACTTGATTTGAATTTCTACTGGGCAGTTTAGACATTAATTGGATAAAGTATTAATTTACTCTAGAAGCAAAATCAGTTTTATTATCTAATCATCGTGGCCTGTTTGTGGTAAACAAATCCACATCCCCTTTCACCAAACCTAGTGGTTTGGTTTTGACCTAGTATTACAATTGTGCACTTCTCAGCATCAAAGGGGCCTGTGCCACGGCGTGCACGTTACACCCACCACCCAAACACCCCTCCCCCCCACCCCCCCGGCGGCATTTCAACTGGCAAGCAAGTTTACAGCTGCGTCTTTTTCATTACTGATTCAAAGAAGCGTAAAGTCTTTTTATAAGGGCCAAAGCCCTGATCAGGTCCTTTGTGTTGGCTTTTATTTATTCCGTCTAAACTATTCGAAATGTTCAACCGCAGTAACAAAATAGGAAATCATTTCAACCAGGGCTTGTCAACTGCCATTAACTCCCTCCACAGATGGTTGGCGTTAAAAAAGCTTCCTCCCCGTCAGCCTCCTGGGGAACACATTCCTATCCACGCAGAGAAAGATGCAAATTCGCTCTTTATATTTATTTGTGGAAAGTTTTTATTTCGTCTTGTACCGTACAGAAAACACCTCACGTTGCTTGGGCTGTATTTCAAAGAGGACATAGGGGCATTTGTCTTCTCTTGCAATATATTTTTTAAATACAGATTTATATATATTTTTAAAGGATCTATGGACAGCATGAAAAAACCTCACAGACTTCCCCAACGAAACATTTGTCTTTCTGGTGTCATCTGGTCCAGTCAATCGTCTGTGAAATATTTCTAACCGCTTGTGCAACTGAGGGGTGTAAACTGAAAATATTCTCCTTGCAGCTTTATGTTCCAGTTCATATTTTGATGTATTTTTGTAGAAGAATCTTTAATGGTACTCAGGACGTAGAAGCCTGTGGCTTTGACTGTCTCCAAAGACATCTGATATACTGTATGTCCAACTTCACGTTGCCTGTGTGCTGTTCGGATAGAAGATTTAACTGTGAGCAATAACAAAGAAAATCTCCTCTTTTCATTAATTAGAAACAGGGCATGCAATGGCAAAGCGGTGCTAGACTCACTTGAGGTTGAAGAAGAGTGAGGCTTCGTTCAAAATAGATAAAGTCTATCCCCATAGTACTATTAAAGGCACAACCTTCAGTGATTCACATTCAATTTCACAGAGAACAAGCACAATCTCGGGCAATACTACTACCCCCCGCAGAAGATACTGCATAATAAAACATGCTATTAATATCGTATTTCTATGAAAAAAATCACTTTTATATCTTTCTTAAATGTACACATTTATAGCCTATTTGCTATGCTTCATAGCAGGAAGCTTAGCGACAGGTTAAACCAATTTGTTTGACTATTTCATATGGGAAATTAACCTGCTTCCCTGGTAAGGACACTATTCTGAGTCACAACTTTTGAATTTATCACCCATCCCCAGCAAAACTGCATTGTTTTTATCAGTATGACACGTTAAAATAACCATTGTAACCACTATGTAATTAGAGTTTAAATAACTGCTTTTAATTAGCTCCTTGTGGATAGATTTTAAACTGTACATCTTTAAAAAATGATAATTTTTAGTTAATATAATATAATAATATAATATACCTCAGGGTAGACATAGCTTTTCCAGTAGCAATCACACTGATATCTCTGATTGTGAATCAATGATAGTGTGTGGAAAAGAAAAAATAATTTTATGTTCAAAATTGAATTTTTTTAAGCCTAACAATGTTTTTGTCGTAAAAAGAGATTACCAACATTTCTACCAACAGTTATTTTATATCTCATTAGAGTTATCCTGACACTGCTGTCTCCATTTCATGACAAAAATATCACATATAGCATATACTGTATATGCCATGTTATTCAATTATTTCTTTAATGTCTAGGCGAAAGGAAGTCAGTTCCTGTTTATCTGCATGGCAAGCAGTTCCCGTCCATCATTGTGTGGCAGCCACAGATGTTGCTCCAGGAAAACCAGTTACCGCTCGTTCTCATCATCATTCATATATTCCCCTCTTCTGGTTACATCAGACTCTGAGAATGATGCCGTCCATCATAAAAGATACCATTTGACAGGAAACATACTAAACGATGCATCAGGTTCAGGGCTCTGGCCCAAGTCATACTCCATTTCGGTGGGAGAAGGTGGGTTTCTATGCATGAGCCAAATGTCTAACAGACAATTACATTGGGCTCATTCTCCGCCCCTGTGGCACCTCACATTAACTGTGTGTAAGAGATCACAATGGAGGTGAACCGTTCACTCTGCAGACAATAAAAGTATCATTTCTCTCTATCCTAGCGAAAAAGAGACTGTGGGAGAGAGGAATTGAAGAGGATTATGGGGATGCCATTATTGCCGCTGTGCAATATCGTAATTGGCCCCAATTTTTCACCCAGCACACAAAATGAAGTTGCCTGTTCCCCTCATTCACAGGAAATGTATGTACCACAGTCTGCTCATCAACTTGAATAGCATGTGAGAGGAAAAACTGCACAATAGTTTAAGTCTGGATTTGTGTATTTGCATTTCATTTGCAAAAGTGTACTTGGAAATCTATGTTAAAAGTAAGTAATGTGAACAAACCAAGTTAAGAAAAAAGACAGATATGAATTCATGAATGGTGGAAAGTTCTGTATCATGACAAAAGACAACAGAAGACAGTTAAATTAGCTTTAAATGAGAATGTAGTAAAAAATGTAGTATATTTACGCATTTATCCAAAGCTACTTATAGTGCATTTAGTCTATACATGTCTATTATTAGTATGAGTGTTCCCTGGGATCAAACCCAAGACCTTTGCGTTGCTAACGCAATGCAAAAACCAATTGAGCTAGTTTTTTTTTCATTAAGTTGTTAGACATTATCCAGTCTGGATTTAGAGCATGTCACAGTTACATGTCACAGACCTTAGTGCTGCATTTGACACCATTGACCACAGCACACTCCTACATAGACTCGAAAATTACGTCGGCATTAAAGGAATAGCTTTGAAATGGTTTAAATCTTATTTATCCGACCGTTTTCAATTTGTAGCAATAAACAATGAGGTGTCATGCAAATCGCAAGTCCAGTACGGTCTTAGGGCCTCTGCTCTTCGCATTATACATGCTACCTCTAGTGACACGGAGTTAGCTTTCACTGTTATGCTGATGATACTCAACTTTATATTTCCTCGAAGCCACAGCAGTTCCATCGAATAATGGAATGCATAGTCGATATAAAAAACTGGATGAGTAACAACTTTTTATTACTGAACTCGAACAAAACAGAAGTGTTACTTATTGGACCGAAAACTGCTGTAAGTAACAACCAAGAATACTGTTTAACTATTGACGGATGTTCCATAAAACCCTTGTCGTCAGCAAAGAATCTTGGCGTTCTATTCGATAGTAATCTATCATTTGAGAGCGTCGCCAACACCTGTAAAATTGCGTTTTTCTATCTTAAGAATATATCTAAACTACAACATATGCTGTCAATGTCAGATGCAGAGAAGTTAATTCATGCATTCATGACATCAAGACTAGATTACTGTAATGCACTGTTAGGTGGTTGCCCTGCAGGCTTATTACAAAAACTCCAACTGGTCCAAAACGCGACAGCTCGAGTTCTTACACGTACAAAAAAGTATGAACATATTAGCCCGGTTCTGTCAACCTTGCACTGGTTACCTATAAAGCATCACGTTAATTTTAAAATCTTGCTTATTACAAGATGGTTTACATGGTTTAACTCCTCAATACTTGAATGAACTCCTTTTGTATTACAGTCCTTCATGTGCATTACGCTCTCAAGCATCCTGTCAGTTGGTAATACCTAGAATTTCAAAATCAAGTGCAGGTGGTAGATCCTTTTCCTATCTAGCGCCTAAACTTTGGAATAGTCTTCCCTGCACTTTCTGGGAGGCAGACACACCCTGTCAGTTTAAATCTAGACTAAAGACACATCTTTTTAATCTTGCATACACTACTCTTCCATAATATAAATCCTCTGAGGGTTTAGGCTGCATTAGTTAATCAACCGGAACCAAAAACACAGCTGATGTACTTGTTGCATCAAAGAGTGCAGAACAGTACTCTACTCTCAGCCAGTCTTGTCTCATTGTTCCAAGGTTACCACAGCGAGCAGGATGCAGATCATGGCCTGACCTGATGGTAGAGCGGAGAATGGGAAGCGGCGACCTGACAAGAGCTGAGATGATAGAGCTGGATAAAGAAGGACGCGGTCACCTGACACGTCTTCACTACAAAATTTCAAATGCTATTAGATTATGAATGATAATCTTAAACTATAATTTACCTTATTAGTAAGTTTATTTATTTTATTTAGCCTTGTTGTGCAAGCTCTCTGGAGCTTGTGCAGAGGCAGCGGCTTTTGCCAGAGGGGAACTGGAATCCCCTGGTTGGGCCTGGGTTCTCCTGAGTTTTTTTTTCTCAATTAGAGTTTTGGGTTCCTCGCCACCGTTTTTGCATACTGTTTTGCACTATTTGCCTGGCCAGGGGGGCTGCTTTAGAATTTTTAAGTTTTACTTAATTAATATTGCATATAGGAATTTATAGTCTGTTATATTTGACCTGTGCTTCTCTCTCCTTTATCTTAAATGTGTGCTCTCACTGTGCGTGCGTGCGTGCTGCTGCGTGTGTGTTCGTCTGTGTTTGTGTAGGCGTGGTGTCTGTGTGCGTGCGCTGTCCGTGTGTCTGCGCATCCGTGTGTGTGTGTCTATGTCTATGTGTGTTAGTATGTGTGCATATTGTGTGTGTGTGGAGTAGGGTTGCACGGTGTACCGGTGCTACGTAGCATCGCGATGCTAAAGCTTCAAAATACCCGCGATGCCTCTCTATTTTTGAAACGGTAGTATCGTAGTACCGTAGTTAATGTTGCATATGCGCATTAATATATTATTCGAACACTTACATCTCTTTTTTGCGGTGTTTATCTCCAAAATGAATGTGTGTTTTGAATGTCTCGGGCGAGTTAATGATTCAAATTGGCGATTTGAACGAGTTGGTTAAAGATTCACTAACTCAGTGGAAAATTGACGCCACCTACTGCCGTTTTAGTTCTGCATTTAAGCCTAATATTCCCTTTATAAAGACTGCTGTATCAATTAAATTTGTCCAACATTTGAATTAGTTCCTACGTGAAAAATGATTAGTGTACTTTAGTATTACTACAGTAAACTACTAAAACTCATAGATACTAGTGTTTTTGAGTCTTGTCATAGTAAATATTTAAGTATACTACAGTATTTATAGTATTTACAAATGACTAAATGTAAATGTATTTGCTACAATTTATCCAATTACTACAGTTAATACAACAACATATTCTAGTGCAAAGTATTATACAGTTTACTATAGTAAATCAAATGTTTAATCTAAATCTGTGTTTTTTGTATAGATTTTAATTATATGGCACAGCATCGTGATACTACTTGGTATCGAGATACTTCAGCTGGGGCCTGTTTCAATAAGGAGGTTCAACCAACACCGAGTTAAAATGTGAACTCTGAGTTAATTTACTCAGAGAATCGCAACTCTGAGTTTTCGGTTTCAGAACAGGTGATTTCAATTAGTTCAATCCACTCTGAGTAAGTTCACTCTAGGTTACGCGCGTGCACCATTGATTTAAAAAGCCATCATCAATTGAGCGAAGATAGCACGATTCACCATGGCAACAGCACCAAAAAAAGCAACATGGCGGCAGAAAGCACATGAGAGTGAGGCACACTTTCCGCTCGATTTACTGATGTCCTGAAAATGACTTAAGTTTAAATTAATAAATTGATACCAATAAACAAATAAATTAATCATTAAATGAATGAAACAACAGAAATAATAAAAAAATCGTATGTTCTCACTCGCCATGAGTGCTCTAGTTACGCAAGTAAGACGTCATGGTGTATAGGACACCTGTAGGGCGTCAGACTCTCGTGCAAAGTTAGACTGATCGCCGGTTCGAATCCTGCTCTGAACAGATTTCACTTGGAATGGCTGCATGTCAAATTTACTTGTTTATTACCTTTATCGCTTCATTTCTGCATGTATGTCTGTATTTATTCATGCACTTTATTTATGTGTAAGGATGGATGAGATATATTTTGATACATCTAATTCACTGTAAAGAAAAACGGTACAGTTTTAATAAAAATGCACAGGGAAATGACAAAATTCCACTCGGTGCTCTCCTGAAATCAAAGTACATTCCAATGAATTAATGCAGCCTCTTCATGAATCCTCTATAAAAGCACATATGACATACAGTATAAGTCACTGAGATGGTCTCTGTGTAATCAAAATGTGTGCCATGAATGACTGTATTAATGAATGAATGGATGAGTTACACCACTTGCGCTTTAAAAGGGGGAGGAGATCGAAATAAACTCTGGGTTTACCAAAGAAAACCTGCTGCCGACCAGGTTAGGTTCACAGAGTAAGTTACTATGGTTACTGACTCTGAGTATAAGATACCTCTCCTTTAGAAACGGGCTTGAGTTACCCCGCTTTCTCAGGTTTGACATACCTCACATTCTGAAACGGAAAACCCAGAGTTTCCCTCATTTCAGGGTTAATATACTCAGAGTTTTCACTAAACCTCCTTTCTGAAACGGGCCCCAGGTATAGTATCGTAAGACATGTTTATGGTACCGTGACAACCCTAGTGTGGAGTGTTTTGTATGTGGGTATGTCTGTCTTCTGTATTTTCAACTTTTTCTTGTTTTTGCAGGTACAACTTTAATTGTTTTGCTTATAGTCAATATGTCTTATGTACAGCTGCTTTGTAACAATGAAAATTGTAATAAGCGCTATATAAATAAAGTTGAGTTGAGTTGAGACATTATAGTTGAAAAATTTAAACCTGCAATTTAATGATACTCTCGTGAGTATAAAAGCCACTTGAATTCATTGTAAAGCATTGGAATTATTATTGATAATGCTTGGTGTTCGTGAAAGTTAAAGGAAGAATATTACAATAGTTAAATGCTCTTTGCTAGAAATGACAAGTAGATTTCTATATTTGGTGGGTGGTGCTTTTGCATTCCAAGGTTGTCACTGCGTTGAGGGTCAGAATGTTGATTAATGTGTTCTTAGTTTTTTTGTGTGTTACCATTTAGGAATGGTAGTTACTTACTAGTCCAAAACATTTATCTTAATTTATTGACCCCATTGCCATCCCATGCTATAGTTAGGGATGATATTTCATAACAAGACACTGGAGAAGGTGACGGAAAACACCTGGTCAAATTGTGACAATATGTAACAATCATTTTCATTTGAATATTTGGTTACACTTTATTTTACAGTGCCCGTGTTACAGTGTAATTATACATTTAAGTACTGAGTAATAAAAAGCAACTACATGTACTTACTATAGGGTTAGGGTTAGGATTAGGGTTTGGGTCAGGGTTAGTTACATGTAATTATGCATAATTTATAGTAAATACTATAGTAAATACATGTAACATGCGTAACAAGGGCACCGTAAAATAAAGTGTTACCGAATTTTTTTTACACTTTTACATTATCCATTTTACATTTAGTCCATTTATTATGTAAATGTAGTTCTACTGTAGATTGCACCAGTTTGTATAACACTGAATTAAACTGGCTGTTTGTGAAATAGATCACGTCTCTACAGTCCTTGATTTTATGAAGAAATTTATGAAGCTTTGCCTTGTACTTCTGCCATAGTCTTTCATCAGAGAATTATACATTTGGGGGAAATCACTTGTAAGAGAAATGAGTGCTTACAGGATGGCTAAAAATCACGAAGCATGACTTGAAAAATGATAAGTGCATATTTATTGAGACATAACAGTAGGAGTTCCCCTGAGCAAAACAGAAGGCTAACAGGGGATTTGTATTTGCGTAATGAAACTTGAAAACCAATCTATATTTCAAAGCAAACAGTTCAGCTGTATGTTTGTATTTGATGAGGTAGAAATGTTAAAACCATAAGATATTGCTCTTCCTAAACCAAGCACTTGTTTTCTCTTCACTTTCCCTGTTGGATGTTATACAGTATCTGCTAATGCAATTTACCTTGTCCAAACGACTTAGTGTGTTTTGGTGGTGATACCCGATGTGATCTCGGCATGTCCATGCATATTTCTTCAAGACCGTGGCTGTCAGGAAGAGGATGAAAGTGTCAGGCATAAATTACAAGCACCAGCTTTGTTCTGCACAGGCCCCATGATGGCCCTCCTGTGGTCAGACCGGTTCTCCCCATCCTGAGATGCTTCCTCCTGGCTTCATTCCTCCATGCGGGACCCGGGATCTGTGATAGATGTGATGTCACCACCCACCATGTGGCTTGAGAGGTATATTACACTTAGGCAGCTTGGGGATTTCCTCCAAAGAACTCTGGGTGTTTTCACACATGAGGGTTTGTTTCGGAACCTGGTGCGTTTTCTCTCTTGGTTCGATTCGTTTAGGCATATGTGAACATGGCAATCACGATAGGATCCACCCCAAAACAATCGCTCCGAGACCGCCTGAACAAGGTGGTCTCGACCCGATTGCAAACGAACTCTGGAGCGGTAGACGTGTGAAAACCATCCGACCCAATGGACCAACGAACCAGACTGTATCACAATGTATAATGGGTAATTATGTAAAGTTGCATGACGCAAAAGGGTTTGTTTTGCTAATGGCTCCCTGTAACAATGTTCAAAGTAAGGAAGGAAGGAGGCGGGAACCGGCGAACGTTAAACCAAACTTTTAATAAAATAAACAAACAACAAAACGAAAGTAAAGTGCTGACAGCTCCCTCACAGTCGACTGCCGGCCACACAAACACAATAAAACATAACATAAAATCCAGGCCTGGTTCTCTCTCTTCCTTCTCCTCCTTTTATGCTTCCCGAGCTCCACCATGAGATACGCGAGACAACGCGCAGCTGACGCTCATTATCACTCGCGTAAACGGCCGGAAAATAAACAGATGCACTCTGACCAATCAAATGAGAGTTTACTCGCATGTGACTTTTATTAACAAAGTTTGGTCCGTTTGGAAACATTGCCTTGTGAATGCGAACCGAACTAAAATAAATTTAAATATTGTAGTGATTTAACCCCCGGGTTCGGAACAAAGCAATCGATACACAGGTGTGAAAACGCCCTCTAACTCCAAGTCGCTTACCGCTCCCGTCCTTAAACCAAGTTAAACTTGACAAAGATCAAATGGCATCAACTCTGTTCTGTTTTTTTCTAAGGTTTTGTTCTTTCTCAAGTTTTTTGACTTGGAAAAGAAAATAATTGAAGAGTGAATGTTGTGACTGGCTGGAATCTATGACTCAAATATAACATGCCGCTGTTGCGGAATGACACAATAATAATAATAATGATAATAATAATACTGTCATGGCTCTGCTTCATTTAGTCATGTTTTTCTTGGTCCTGTAGCAGAGCCATGACAAAGTCTTTGGTTATGTGTGGAGAGAAACATATTATTGTCCTTTTGACAATAATATACGTTCTCTCCAGTGTCTCGTCATTGGCCCCGCCCCTCTCGTTTCTTGTATTGCTTTCCTCTCGTGTCTTATGTTCCACACCTGCCCTCGCTCGTTATCCCTCGTTTGTCTTTCCTATATATACCCTCATGTTTCTTTGTCCTGTGTTCGTGGACTGTACTGTGTACCCCGTATGGTGTGTCGCTGTAAGTACTTTGCCTTGCCCTTGTTTTCCCCTTCTATATTTCATAAGATCGTTGTGTCGTGGTTTTCTAGTTAGGTTTCAGTTGTTGCTGTCTTTTCATTTTGCCCCCACGTGGGAAGTCTTTGTTTTGTTGTAGTAGTTCTCAGTTTAGTTTTTCCCCATTGTGGGTGTTTTGGTTTCCGTTTTTTTGTCAATAAAGTGTTTCATTAACCCCTTCACTGCCTGCCTGCATTTGGGTTCTCTTTCACGCCAGTGAAAATACAATGTTAAAAGGGAACAAATGCAAAACAAAATCAATCTCAAATTTTTCTACCAACCGAAATTCAGGGATGGTATACATTTTTGGATATGTTCTTCATATAGACGGCAGTTTGGTCAACATGATTCCTTTTCAAACTGATCTGCAAAAAAAAGACTAAAAATATTGTTCTGTATTATGTATACCAGGCCACTGGCTGGCGATTTTACCTTTTATAGAAACATAGCACACTTATGCACGTACCTTTACCACTTCATAGACTGAATATATAATATGCATAGCATAGCATAGTTTTATAAATTTGTTTTGTTTTTTAACAGAGACAATAATAGTGTAGTTTTTAAAAGCTTTTTTGTGTTTTCAGGCCAAAAAGTGCTTGTGTTGACTAAATGAACGATCAAAATGTATAAAAGGTTTTAAGTTTTTGGTGTTGTGTAAATGTAACCTTAGACTATTTATATACTTTTATATTCTATATACTGTAGTGCTCCAAACAGGGCAAATTCTGTGTTTTTCCTCGAGGGGCACTGGATTTACTGGCAATAGTATACACTCAAAAAGATGTACCGCTGTATCCAGGTATGTCAAGACAGAGTGTGTGAGAAGAACAGACACATGTGGAAAACGCATTGCCTTTGGAATGCTGTCAAACACATTGGCCAATCAATAATTCTTTGAGCAATACAGTTAGACATTGGCATTTAATTAAATCTGCTTATGCTTCTTAATGTTGTTTAGAAGATTGAACTTTATAGTTACTCTTATCTTAAAATTATACATATATTAGGAATTTTATTGACAATTTGACATTTAGCAGATGCTTTACTTACATACCACATGCAACCTGCAACATTTTGATTCATTGCCGAGATCTTAAACAATTCAACATTACCTCAGTGTTTTTATCTTTTTGTTACTTCAAGGGACATTTCAGGGGCACACCCAGTCTCAAGGCAGGTCGTGGCGTAGGCACGAAATTTGGAATCTATTAATTTGTGTCAAGGACTCGAATTTCCCCATTTTTTCGTGTCACTCAGCACAATTTTTTTTCATGTCACCAATACGACATTCAATACACAGACCGCGTGTGTATGTACTGTACATTTATATATTTGAAGAGTTTGGTTCCAAAATGAGATAACTCAAAAAAAAAGTTTTTTTATTGTGCATTCCATTCACGAGTTCACCTGCGCAGATAACAGCGATGTTGCAGGGATAATAATGATAGAGCATGGGTATGAAGGTTTATGCGTATTTGGCGTGCTGTCCAGGGAGCGGGCATCTATCCGAACTCGAAGCACTCTACCCTGGCCAGGGCAAGTGCGCCGAGCTCGGAACCGGCTCGAGCCCAGAGCACACCCCCTGGGGTCCTGCGGGAGAATGATCTTTGTGAGGGGATCAGGGGTGGAGGAGGGATGCTGATCTGAAGAGATGAAGCAGGTAAGATGGTTTCCCTATTTATAAGAGTGCTTGCTTGAGCTGATAGGGTAGACGCGGTGATTGCTGATGGTAGACCAGCCGGGCTGATTAAATGCTGGGTAGATGCGGTGATTACTGATGGTAGACCAGCCTGGCTGATTATATGCTCCGTCTCCTCCCGAACTTTGTTAATTAAACATCATTTAATATCAATCAAACTGCAGTTGGTTTGTTTTGATTTAGCCATAATAACAAAAAAAATACAGCTAACTAACACAATAAAAACATGATAACATAATAAAAAACATGTTTTTTGAATTTTTTATCTCATTTTGGAACCAAAGGTCTTGGTTACGGATGTAACGTCTTGGTTACGTATGTAACCTGATGGAGGGAACGAAACGTTGTGTCGAACCGACAGATTGGGGTTCGTCTTGAGAACCTATCATCTTCTGAGTATTTTGAAAAGGCCAATGAAAATTGGCGAATGAAATTTGCATTCCTCCCCGGATGTCTGGGTATAAAGGAAAGCCGGCGTGCTCATTCATTCACCGTTTGGTCTGAGGAGCCTGAGAGCATCCCCTGACCGCTGAGGAGGGCGGCCAGCCTCATCTCGTTCCCTCCATCAGGGAACTGAGGTTACATACATAACCAAGACGTTCCCTTTCTGTCGGTCTCTCGACGTTGTGTCGAACCGACAGATTGGGGTTCCTATGAAAAACGCCACAGCGCTGAGCCGCGTCACAATCTCTAGAGGAGCGACGCTGACTGGCCTGGGCGAGTTAGACGTGAGCGCTAGTTTGAAATTGTAACCGTCCAGTGGAGAGGTAGGGGGTCCCAGAGCTTTTTCGAAAAGGTGGGAAGCCCCTGCCACCGGCCGTCATGGGCGGAGGCCTTAATTCTCTAACAGCGAGAAGCCGCCCGGCACCGTAAGGGCCACTGGGTAAGCATTATTCCCCCCTGGGGGAAAAACGCTACAGAGACCACTACCTAATTAGTGGATACACCACATGTTCTCACCATCAGGGGAGAACTCATGGGAAAATGTGCGAAGGAATTAACCGCAAGGTGGAAGTCCACCTAGGGAGGTCATGGGTTGCCGAGGTGGGAACCATTCATGAGGATACATCAGACGGAACCGCCCACGGGGGGGGGGGTTACCACGTCTGGAGCGCTAGGTCCGGTTAGAGCTATGTAGATGGCTCAACTGTTCCCCGGCTTAAGGGGGCAGGGCTGCTCTGCCCAGCCTGCGGAGTCAGTGCCCATGAGGAGGCTACACCCCGAGTGGAGTGTGCCCTCCCTCCTAACAGCTCCTAGTCCTCCCCTTCTGCTGACCTCCAAAACAGACAAGAGCTGCTCAGAGCTTATGAAGCTCTGCGTGCGGTCCAAGTAGAGGCACAGTGCGCATACTGGACACAACACGGAAGGGGTTGGGTCTTCCTCCCCGGTGGGGAGTGCCTGCAGGTTCACCACCTGGTCTCTAGGGGGAGTGGTGGGAACTTTGGGCACGTAGCCGGGCCGGGGTCTCAGGATAACGTGAGAATCACCGGCCCCAAGTTCTAGGCAATCTGTGGACACGGAGGGTGCTTGTAGGTCCCCTACCCTCTTGGAGGTGAGCGCCATCAGGAGAGCCGTCTTTATCGTGAGATGAGAAAGAGCGGCAGCTCCAAGGGGCTCGAAGGGGGAGCCTCTTGAGGCCCGCCACCTAGGTCGTAAGAGGGTACGGAGCGCGGACAAGGCAGTAGCCTTCTCGTGCCCCTTAGGAACCTGCTGACCAGGTCGTGCTGTCCCAGAGGCTTCCCAGAACTTGGGTCATGATGAGCGGCCGTAGCGGCTACATACACTCCCAGTGTGGAGGGGGGAGAGGTTACTCTCCAGTCTCTCCTGAGGAAGGGACAGCCTGTTCCCGATCGAGCAACTCCATGGGTCTTCTCTTCGAGAAGAGCACCAGGATGAGAAGAGGCGCCACTTATGGGCATATTGCCGCCTAGTGGCCGAGGCCCTAGCCTGAGTGGTGTCCCAACCAGCGCAGGGGGTTGGCCACTCAGGATCTCCTCATCTCGTCCAGACATGGAGGTTCCAGGGGTCTGCCTGGGATGCCGTAACGTGCCCCTTCCCCTGGGAAAGCAGGTACTTCGCCAGGGGGAGCAGCCAGGGGGGGTTGTTGTCAAGAGCCTTAGCTCCAAGGACCAAGTCCGGTTAGGCCAATAGGGCATAACTAGTAGCACTTGATGCTCCTCTTCCCTGGCCTTGCACAAGCCCTGTGCAATGAGGCTACTGGGGGGAAGGCGTACTTCCGCTTACCCTGCGACCAGCTGTGCACTAGGGTATCCGTGCCGAGGGGTCCCTCGGTCAGTGAGTACCAAAGCGGAAATGGGAGGAGTCCAGGGAGGCGAACAGGTCTACCTGAGCCTGCCCGAACTGCACCCAAATGATCTGGACTGCGTGGGGGTGGAGTCGCCACTCTCCGCGAGGCATCAACTGACGAGAGAGCGCGTCGGCTGTCTGGTTCAGGTCGCCTGGGATATGTGTGGCTCGCAGGGAGCAGATCACCTGCTGACTCCACAGGAGGAGGCATCGGGCGAGTCGTGTTAAGTGCCTTGTGCGAATACCACCCTGTGGTTGATATACGCTATGGCAGTTGTGCTGTCCGACTGGACCAGCACGTGCTTGTCCTGCATGAGAGGTTGTAGCCTCTTCAGTGCAAGTACCACAGCCAACGACTCTAGGCAGTTGATATGCGAGCGCAGGCGGGGGCCCGTCCATCGCCCCGACACTGCGTGCCCATTGCACACTGCACCCCAACCCTGCAGGGAGGCGCCTGTCGTTACCACGACGCACCTCGTAACCTGCCCGAGAGGGACCCCTGTCCGTAACAAGGTCATTGAAGACCAAGGGGTTAGGGTGCGTTGGCAGAGAGGCGTAATGACCATACGCCTGCTGCCGGTGTGCCACGCTCTCCAGGGAACTCGACTATGTAGCTAGTGTTGGAGCGGGCTCATGTGCATCAACCCCCACCGAGGATGCCATGTGTCCCAGGAGCCTCTGAAATTGTTTCAGGGAGACCGCTGATTGTTTGAAATGTTTCAGGCAGTTCAACACTGACTGAGCACGTTCTGTAGTCAGTCGCGCTGTCATGGAGACAGAGTTGAGGTCCATACCGAGAAAGAGGATGCTCTGCACAAGGGAGAGCTTGCTTATGTCTAGGTTGAGCTGTGGTCCCAATTGATCAAGGTGCCGGAGCACTAGGTCCCTGTTTGTAAACAACAGATCTCGCGAGTGTGCCAAGATGAGCCAGTTGTCGAGACAGTTTAGTACCCGCACAGCTCTCTCCCTGAGGGGAGTGAGGGCAGCTTCCATGATCTTCGTGAAGACTCGTGGGGACAGGGACAGACAGAAAGGGAGGACTCTGTACTTATAAACCCGACTCTCGAAAGCGAACCATAGGAACGGGCGATGACAAGGGAGAAACGAGACATGAAAGTAAACGTCCTTCAGGTCGATTGCCATGAACCAATCTTGACATCTGATAGACGCCAGGATGCGCTTCTGCGTGAGCATCCTGAACGGCAGCTTAAGTAGGTGCCTGTTCAGGGTACACAGATCTAGCAACCCCCCGCCTTTTTTGGGTACGATGAAGTACGGGCTGTAAAACTCGTTGAACATCTCGGCTAGAGGGACGAGCACGATCGCTCCCCTCACCAGAGGGGTGGCGACCTTGGTCCGAAGGACGGGAGCATCCTTTTCTCTGACTGAGGTTGAGAGGATGCCCCGAAACTTGGGCGGGCGACTGGCGAGTTGGATCGCGTAGTCACCGTGACGGTTTGGGAAGCTCTTGTCAGGCTCCCAGAGACCGAGACAGAGGGACTAGGGGTATGATCTGCTTCATCGATCTCCCGGGGGGTGGTTTGATGGCTGGCAGTGCAGATCCCTCGCCGTGGGGAAGCCCAAGGGGAGGAGATCAGCTCTGCTGACTTACCTGCCTGGCGATGATGTAGCACAACGCACCGTCGACTGAGAGTGCTGAGGGCTGCTGATTATCCTCAACATTGGGTCTTGCCGTGACGCAACGTCGAGTTGCCGAACACCGTCGTGTAGAGGGTGAGAGCGACTGTGATAAAACACCCAGAGAGAGAGGAAACTCTTTTTTGAGAAGTGGGCTGTTGGGACGGGGCAGGAACTGTCCCGGATCGACCAGGAACCGTCCCGGATCGACCAACTATCGATGGAATGGCTGACCCAAATTAGGCTGCTTCAGAACGTCCTCGAAAACATCCTCATCAACTTCAGTGCCAGACTCATCGTAAAGCCTGGCCTCGAGCCGACTAGAGGCGGTAATGCCGAACTTCACAAAGGCTGTGAACGAACCCAAATAAGCTTCGGTTTATTGGAAATATAAATGTAACCACAATAGGCAGCTTCTTGTTAATTATTATTTGCTTATTTCACAAATACAATTACCTTCGTCTAGACAATCAGAAAGTTTCAAATCGCTTTGAGAAACTTTCACAAACTTCTGTTCACTTCTGAATTTAACTTTGACGAGTATCCTTAATCCTGATAAAAGCATTTAGTTAGTAATTACAAGCCATTTATACATTTCTTACATATAATTAATTTTATAAAAAGGATGAAAATAACCTTACTCACCTTCCATCTTGCACGAAGAAAATGGCCTCTTTGTCTTCCCCCTCAGAGGGGGTAATTGGGGGAGGAGTCAAGATAATTTGGCGGGTTTTTTGCACTTAAAGTGTAAAAATAGAATTACACCTTGTGTCACCCCTTCAACTACACTACAAAGGAGTATTCGTTAACACTGTAGGTTATTAATTTAACTCTTTTAGAATTAATAATATTTAACACTGCAATTTCTACACTGCTGATTTTACTGTGACTATTTATAGTGTGATGCGAATAATTGATTAATGTCCAGGTGTGGGTAATCAGTGTGCAATGGGGATGGTGCGCAATGAGAGGGTGAAGCCTGGCAGATCCCTGACAACAATATACAGTACTATTGAAATGTCAAATGCATGCACGTGCATGCATGTCTCCAGTGCGGAACCATCTGGAGCTGTTGGCCATGCCTGAGGTCAACAACACCCTAAAGACCTAACATAAAATTCATTCAGCTGTTTTGGGGGCTTATTAAAATAACCATATTGTGGACCCAGACTCAAGAGATCTGATTGTCAATACCTTTAACCAGACAGTAATTTGAACAGGTCATGAGAAACCCTCACAAAATATCGTCCTTCATTTTTGAACCGGATTTTACCATTTCTGGATAATGTCACACAACGAGGCTATAGCTTTGAGACCTGCCAGTAAGAAACCCAGAACGCTTTTTCTGCCCCTCAGTGGCAGAGCTTTTTAACTTAGCTTTCTTCCTGTATAATATATTATTATACAGAGAAAACGTTAAGGGCATCAATGAGATTAAATGGAGAACAAATGGAAACTTTTGCTTAAATCTCACATAATTCAAAAGTCAAATCGCCAGAATTCTCAGAAACAAGTTAGAAAAAAGATCCAAAAAATGTCATGTCTATCCTAAGTAGGGTTGGGAATCGAAATTCGATTCCAATTCTGGAATCGGATCCATAAGAAAGGAATCGGATCCTTTTTAAAAAAAAAGAATTTCGATTGCACTTAACGATTCCGGACCGCACGGTCACATAATTTTCACGTCATCTGTCAAGACCTGAGTCACCTGACCTGACCCGCTCGAATATTAAAAGTCAGTTCACACGATGGACCGTGGGAGGCGCACTAAAGTGTGGCTGCATTTTGCGAAATCACAAAAAGACAAAGCTAAGTGTAATTATTGTGACAAACTATTATGTTGCAAGACGGGTGTCACCAGCAATATGGCAAAGCATCTGCGGTTGGTTCATCGTATCGAACTACAAGAATGCACAGTGTTTGATGCGTTGCGCATCCCGAGTGCCCACACTTCATTAGCCGCTGATGACACTAGTGTGGGGACAACGCCGGAGCCATGCGCACATCAATGTTACGTCATTTTTTTGCGCTATAAAATCATCCTACCTGTTTATTTTATACTGCTACAGGAATCTGATAGTGTATTTCCGTTGTTAAATCATTCTGCATATTTATTTCATACTGGTAGTACAATATGATAGGGTATTGCGCAGTAAATTTATCCTACATGTTTATTTTATGCTGGTAGGACTATCTGACAGGGTATTTACGCTGTACACTTATTTTATGCGTTTATTTTAAGCTGGTAGGACTATCTGACAGGGTATTTTGCATTGTAAAATCATCCTACCTGTTTATTTTGTCTATGTGTTTTAGATTATATTAAGTTTTGCCCTGCGGTAGGAAAATCTGACAGGGTAGGACAATTCGACAGAACACCGGCACATGATGCTACACGTGAGATCCACTTCTCCCTCGCTTCGAAAGGAAGGCTCACACAGGACACTTTTTTGTGTGTTCAGCTGTAACTAATGGCACAAAATAAATATATTTGATCTTGCTTGACTTTTATTACTTTTTCACCGCTTTGGAATCGAAACTAAGAATCGTTAGGAATCGGAATCAATAAGCAGAATCGAATTTGGAATCGGAATCAATAAATTTGAAACGATGCCCAACCCTGATCCTAAGTGATTTCGGAGGAAAATCAGATCAGTTGATATTTAAAAGAAATCTCCTGAGCTATCAAAAAGCAACCAATTTCCTTTAGGAACTTTTAACTTAAGAATTTTCCCTGTTGGCAAAAAACGGCCAAATCTGACCACTTAAAGTAATTACCCAGCTGTCCTTGTCAAACTGCACAACTTGAGGTAAAAAGACAAGTTTCAAGTACAAGCTATATTAATAGTAATGCTTGCCATATTGCTGCTAATTAACCTGCTCTGAGTAAACTATAAAAGCCTGGGGAGAAATTGAAACCTTCTGGTTAACTCAGGCTTGAGTCCGGCAAGGACAGGTACAAATCCTACTTGTCGTAATTTAATGAAGTGCAGTAGACAGAAGTGGTTCTGGCTCCTTCATTAGTCAATGGGATATTATGTTGAGAGAGCAATAATCTGAATTGTTCAGAAAAGGCCACAGGGAGGCCAGTTTGCTGCTATGTTAATGAACTAGATCCAACTAAAAGCTTGAGTCAGTAAAGCAACTTCTCATCTTTGTGTCTTAAAAATATTGATGTCTGGTACCTTCACTGCGGTGGCATTCCAGCTCTTTATTTAATTCTACCTCATTACGTTTGATCAGTAAAAACCGATGAGCGGTACATCGATATGCCGCGCTGGGAAGGAGGAGGGGGATTTGAACGGTTTGAGTCTCGGAAGCTCACTCTACAATCGAAAGAAAAGCAAATGTGTACAGAATCCATAACTCAAATATCGAGGTATTTGCCAAGGCTTCCACACACAAACGCTTGCTCCTGGGTTGGCTAGTGAGTATTATTAGCATCAAAGCCATTTCACAACTCCCAGAACAAAAGTTCGGAGACTGAAAGACCATCGAGAGCAATGTGACATTTCTCCTCATTACTCTGCGGGAAAACTTCAACATGGTATGTAGGTCATTGAGGTTCATTATAGTTTTAATAATTCACCAGAACGCATCACAGACGGGGTGAATTTACTTGTAAATTTTAAGTGTTAAGGTAAGTCTTAAGAGGCTTTGCAAGCATCAGAGGCCAAGCAATGCACCTGCGTTCGAGATTCTTTTTTCCTCTGAAATGATTGATTCCTGATATTCTCCAGTTGGACACGCTTTGAGTTTGCAGCTGCTGGGGAAAATGTGATCATGTTCTTAAAACAGTCTTGGATTCATTAGTGGAGCGTATATGGAATCAATCGTTCAACTCTCAGAGCAATGAAATCGTACGCGTCTGAGTTACGTTTTAACGAAAGAAAAGCGGTTTAATGTGTTTAGAGGAGTTGATGGAAAACCCCAAATGAATTTTCTGCAGATGCCTTGGTGCGATGACAACCTTAGCATGGAGGCCTGCGGTTCAATTTTGCGATTCAAAGGAAAACCCTTCGCCTAATACAGCACACGTCATACTGTGCAACAAGATTAACGCTGCTTGTAAATGAGTAAAGGCTGAGGCAACAACAACAACACAAGAAACAACCGTGTTTGCATGTCTTACACGTGTTCACCAAATCGTTCTGCTCAACTAACACCTCCCCTGCCTGACAGAATAACGACCACTGAAGTCATCCTTTCAAACTGGGCCATCAAGTGAAGTAATGAAGAAAGCCAAAAGAAACTCAAGTGAAAAGACCATCTTTGACGCCTTGAACAATAGATGGTCTTGTTTGATGTAGGTCTGAGAGCAATTTTCCCTTTTTTCTTTCTTTTTTTGTCCCCACTTGAAAGTGTTATTTTTTCTGCATGTCCCACAAAACTTTGGTAGGAATGAGTCAGTGAAGGGTAGTGTGAGACCCTGTTGCATCTTAGCAACACATGTGTCCCTTTGCCTGAGTTAGAGTATATGTGCAGATGCCTTTCTTCGGAGTAGGATGACAGAGTGGAAATGTACAATGAGTGTTTTGAGTTCAGTGAATAAAGTAGTGTCAGGTAATAAAACTTGCTGCAAACCCTATTTGTTTTTGTCCTAGCCGATCACGACAAGCATTGCATAACAGGTCATGTTGTCAGTGTCTTGGTATTGATTTTTCCCACTGTGAAATCTTGTTGTTCTAAAATCCCGCACCCTAAACATTTTATATTATAACATCAAATCTCATTGGATGTAATTGTGTGATGTTGCACAGATATTTCTTGTTTGTTATGATATATATGATGTATATTTATAATAACCACATATAAGCGGTGTACTATGCTAAGGCATACTGCATATACAGGTCAAGAATCAAGATATCAACCACCCAGAAAACCTCATCAACCACATACAGTACTGACACCCAGGAAACCAGCCATAAAACTAACCCTAACGAATCATATTATTTATGGAATTGATCATATTATTCATCATATTATATATGGATTCGTATAGCACGTGTGGTAGTTTAGCAATGTTCATGGGTTCCAAGAAGTATCTCAGTATCCACACTTTTTTATGAACAAAAAACTTCTTCCAGATGCATTTACTGCATTTAAATGTATAAAGAACGTAAATGCAGTAGATATGAAAAAGCCATGAAGACACAAAAGTTTTTCAAATATTCCTAACCTATGCAGTCATAGCCGGTTAGTAAGGATTTATTTTTAGGAAGCTAAGCAAGTAATTAATGTTGTTAATAATGACAGAATGTTCATTCTTAAGTGAAGTTTCACAAGTTCCTCTTGTGAAACATTTTTGATTGCACAAAAGCAAATGGAAGACATTGCTGTTATGGTCAAGGCTTGTAAATTAGAGCCTGTGGTGTATCCTGTTTTTTTTAATAAAAGATAAGTTGTAATATGTCTCTTCTCCTGGCATTGGTCATTCACAGAGAGACTCTTGGAATAGCTGCAGTAGATTGCACATTCTCTATTTGCCTCTGATTAATGTGGCCTACCTATGAGGTCAAACTGAAACCATAATTTATAGAGAAACATCTTGTCGGTGCCCACAGCGAGAGATAAATCAGGGTATTAAATGTTGAGGATGTTAGGAATACAGAAGAGAAACCCATAATCACACTTAACTATCTTTAAAAAAATGAGCATCACAAGGTCAAGAAACCAGACGAGCAAGGGATTAATAGATAAGCAGTGGACTTGCTATATAGAAATTATTTTTAGTGTCACAATACACACATTTGTAATATACTGTAGCTGAAAACAAACTTGTTCTATAAACAGACTAGTGTTATATTTTACATCAATAGATGCCGAATTGATATGCATATACATAATCCTGTTTGACAATGTTTAGTATGAAAATCAAATGCAGAAACATAGTTTGGAAACCATGTTGCACTCTTCCGCAGGCAGGGGATGTGCAGGGCTGTGTGGTTCGACCCAAACACAGAACTTACAGAGTGTGGTTGTAGCCGCTAGGAGGCTGCTCAGGTAGCAGCATTAGTAGAATTCGTCCGTTTAAGAGTTGTTCTACCACAGAAATAATTTTAGAGACATTATTTTAAAGAGAAAATATTTTGTTTTTTTAAGGTCCTACTTTGGTTAATATGGATTGTCCAACAAAACGTTTACGTATATACAAGGTGTAAAAACACTTTCATTTTCTAATAATAGGCGGTTATTATTACATTTATCATTCGGCAATTCATCTGTCTAATCCCCTCCATTCTGTCAGCCTACTCTGATCTGATTGGTCAGACGGTCTAGTCTGCTGTGATTGGTCTACCGCGTACAGCGTCGTAATGTCGCAAACAGTGTTGGGTAAGTTACTCTGAAAAAGTTATTAATTACTAGTTACTAATTACATATTCAATAGTGTAATTAGATAACTGTACAAATTGCTCTCTACAAAAAGTATTTGATTACTTATTACTAATTACTTTCTATATCCTATATCAACCTTGATTAGTTAAGTGATTCAAGGATAGACATGAAACGGCTCTTTTAATTCATTCAAATAAATAATATAAAACTACATAAAGTAGTATTATTAACTGACCAGAGAATTATACATTAAAGCACGTATTTTAAAGTTAGACTTTGAATTTTTATGTCAATTCCACTATTGCACACACATATATTACAGTTTAATTACATCAGAAGTAAAACAAAGAGTAATCCCTTACTTTACTTTTTCAATGGAAAAGTAATTAAATTACAGTAACTAATTACTTAGTAACTAGTTACACCCAACACTGGTCGCAAATGGAGCGTAGGCGGGCATTACACTGACGCAAATCTGACCCGGAACTGAAATTAGAACGACAGACGTCTCGTTTGCGTGATTCAGAGTCGACTGCTTTTTTCCCAAGCCAATAACTTTGTTATTCGTTCTCTTTCGGCTTTACAACTTGGCAGACTGCTTACATTCACACACAGCATCATTACACACGGCATGAAATGTAATTTTAAGGACATTGTAATAGTTACTCTTTAAAGTCGAAAAACTACAAAGTGTTGCTTTAATATGCATATAGCTGCCATCATCACTATATTTTCGTTCCTAATAAGAAACAGAGTTCTTCTCAAAGCAATCCATGGACATGTACAGTATTTCCACAAATGAACCATCTCTCATCAGAAACACTTTTGCACGGGCTTCGGACTTACGGAAATTCCCAGAAACAGGATGTCTTAATGGAGTTAGTTTATGAAAGTCAACCTACAATATCCTCCTTCTGGCAAAGAGCGAAAGTAAATAATTGGACGAGCCTATTTTTGATGTTCATTCTGCAGGCTGATCAGTTTTTTTTACATAATAGTATGATAGGAGCACTGGGAAAGAAACAGCACAATGAAACACGAGTCATGCAGTGATTAAAGATGCTTTTAAACTACTTCTCTCTTCGCTCATGTATCTGGACACTTTCAGATCATCTAGTAAAAGCTCCTCATGGGGACACGTCTCTTCACACAAGACACGCTGACCCCGGTTCTCCTCTCTGAGGTCTGACGCAGCCTGACTGAGCCCCTCTAATGACTCTTGTGTCCACAATGACCCTGCAGGAATGCTAACCCTCCCCTAGCGCGTATGTTTATTAGCTGGAGTTCTCGGGTGTCAAAGGGAGGACATCTATATTACAGGCATGGTCCTGTGGACATTTCAGAGCTAAATCCTGCTGGATCTGGCTGGGATCATAGGAAAATCACTTAAATGTTTATAGGCCCATTTCACATGTGAGAAGAGAGTAGGAAGTCATTTTCACAAGCAGCTGTATGGATGATATACACAGTATATGGTATCAGCTAGCTTGTTGCCTTGTTTTACTGCAACTAGTTAAAGAAACATTGAAGAGATCCCTTGCTTTAATTGGGTGGTGTTGTCAAATGTAGAATAAATCAGTTTTATAGAAATGCTGTTGGGGCAAATGCAGTATCTGGTTTACACCAATCTGTTTTTATCTGCAGTGAAGACTACCAAATACCTATAAATGTAACCTTTTAATGTGACAGTTAAATGAATATCACTTTTGTTGCATGAACGAAAGTGAAACGTGAGAGAAGTGTTGAGCCGATGCACAGGTGGACTGTGGGAAATGAACACTGCAATGCTGTTCTAAGGTCAAGTTAGAAAACCCGTAAAACAAAGTGTAAACCTGCTTCTGAAGTTCTGTAATTCCATATAAAAAATGTAATGTTCATTCAGTTTTTTAAAAAAATGTAATTGATGCTACCCATCCATTTAATAACTATGAAATGAAATATCTCCATGAATCCTTTATTTTGAGGGAGGGATATTACGGCATGAGAAATGGTTTGTTCTGGGTCGCACAAGGATTGTTGGTTTGCAGTAAATAAGGGATAATGTACAGGCATCCGGTTGTTATCACAGAAATAAGCCCCGACAATGTGATCAGGATACGAGTTAAGCAGAGGGTCTTGTATCACACTGAAGGGGTTTATTTCGCGATAACAGCCGGCTGCTTGTACATTATCCAACTTACAACACGGCTACTTGCCACATGAGAAAAAAAAGGACATAAAATGTGAATTTGAAATATTTTATTAGCTCATTTTTACCGAATGCAGACCTTCCGCGAGGAAAAGCCGTTTAGATTCGGTTTTAAAGTAAGAAAAGACGTTCAAACGTCACAGACAGGCAAATTGGTTTAATCATTTGTAAATATAATGTCATACATGTTATTAAAAGACATATTTATAATTATTTTTTGTGTAATATTAAACTGCCCCTCTCAAAATTGATTTGCAGCATCCGGGTTACAGGGTGTTATTAGTTTTGAGAGTTGTTATTTGAAAATACAACCCGTTCTCACTCCCGACTCGTCAGGTATTTACACTCGGTCAGTGCCCCACGGCGTCACTTTTGAACGCGCAGGGTACCCCTTTGGCGTCGTTTTTCGACGAACAGGTAACTGTGTTGCTGTTTTCTAAATGCTCCAGACCGAGATGCGTGCAATTCTTAGCATTTCATAATTATTTATGGTTTTAATATTTTGTAGCACCTATACCCCAACCTCACCCTAAGCCTAACCACTTCTCAGCCATATAAAACACAGCACGCGAATAAAAGCACAGTCACGTGTATTTATTTCACAAACTGACCAAAAGCATTACAAAATATAACAAACAACTAATTTCGAAGACCTTTTTGCACCAAAGCCGTAAGATAACTTTACAGGAAGATGCCGTGCGTGTCCGTGAATGCATGAGGTCGGCACCCATTTAATAGAGGTGGGCGGATCGATCTAAATATCGATAGTATCGATGCCAACACTGGTATTGGTATCAGATCGATACAATTGTAATTGAATAGATATTTTAATTTAAATATCTCACCTCTACGTTCATTATACTTTGCTCGTGTCTTCTACCTCTACAATCCTGAGCAAACGCTGCTTTCACATCCTGGCCCACTTTGCTACTCCTCCCCCTCCTGCTGCGATTCGTTGTTGTGTCGTCACGTGACTCACTGACACAACGCGCCGAGGAGCAGCGAACTGAGTGAGCGAAGCTGATAGCACATTGAATGAGAGATCAGGATGGCCGAGAGGAAGAGAAGCGTTGTGACTTCAATACATTAATAAAAAATATTGTCTAAAGAATTGATCATTCATTCACCTGAGAAACAATGACATACTGCTCTCCCCTACACAAAAGTATTTTTTTTAAGTAAAAAGTATCGTATTGGTATTGGTATCGGTAATACTGACCCTATGTGTATTTGGTATCGGATCGATACCAAATTTTGCAGTATCGCCCACCACTACCATTTAAAGATAAACCGGAACAGCTAGATCGGTCGGTTGCGGGAGCCAATACCGTTTCACGTTCAAAGCCAACGAAATGACGCGATCGGTCACGAGATACGGGACAGCCAATGGCATCGAAGCTGACGTAACTTCCTCTGGCGGCAAATTTTGAACGTTGTTCTTCACTGGATTTGAGATTTACGGCGGACGGTGATCGCTTTCGCATCTGTTCCTCATACAAATCGATCGTTTCGCGTTGGTACCCTTGGAATATAACGATGCCAAGGGAGTAGTACCATGTGCGTTAAAAAGTGACGCGGAAGGGCGCTGACCCAGCATAAATATGTGACGAGTCGGGAGTGAGAATGTGTTGGAAAATAGCAACCCTTGGAATGTCGCGACTGGCCAATCAGAATCAAGCATTCAAATGACCCGTGTAGTAAATAAAGTTAATGCATACAACTGCTAGCGTTAGTAGAAAGGTTTTGTCTATTGTCTACAAATTTATTTTCAGATTCAGTTGCCGAGGAAATCTATTTTCACAATACATATAGTTTGAAAGCAGAAATAGTGGAAATTGTGTGTTATTGTCTCAACCCTTTCCATGATGCTCTCTTGTTTTTGTTACTAGTAGACCCACAGCATTATTTGTTTTTTAAATCAACACAGTCATAATAACAATTTATGTAAAACTACTTTACAGATTTTGACATTATCCGGAATTTAAGCAATATCGATTGCATGTGGTATTTGTCATTGACAAGGTATATATTTATGGAAAAAAGTGCTATTTGTTTTATTCACTTTTTTTAGTAAAGTCTTTTGAAACTAAATATATATGGTGAAATATAAAACATGTTTATCTAGAATTAATATGACAGAGGCTGGAAAAAATAAATAATCGCATCGCTATTAATGTTTAAACGACAGCGAATAGTGCATGATAATTCCTCAAAAACTAAATTACAGAACTCGTATCCTGAGAAAATATTTGAAATAATGAAAATATTTCTAGTAAGAACAATGATCAGCGGTGCACACTGACATTATTGTGGACACTGGATGATTGGTGCAAATCTTCCAAATGTCTTGGAAATATGCATATTCAATTCAATTTTATTTATATAGCGCTTTTCACAATGTGCATTGTTCTAAAGCAGATTTACAGGAGAACATAAGAAAAACTGAAAAACACAAAAAAGGTAAAACGCAGCACAGTGCATGGTGTTTATAGAACAAGCAAGATTATTCTATAATATCTAATAAATGCAGTCTCCCGGTGGTTTATTTAGCATATTTTGCATTAAGTGAATGCTTGGCTGAAAAGATGTATCTTTAATCTAGATTTACATTGTGAGAGTGTGTCTAACCCTCGAATAGTATCGGGAAGCTATTCCAGAGTTTATGTGCTACGTATGAGAAAGCTCTACCCCCTTTGGTGGATTTAGTTATTCTACGTATTATCAAAAGTCTGGAGTTTTGAGATCTTAGAGAGCGTGATGGGTAGTAGTGTGGTAGAAGCTCTGTTATGTAGGTAGGGGCTAAACCGTTTAAGGCTTTATAAGTGATTAAAATAACTTTAAAGTCAATACGATACTTAATGGGTAACCAGTGAAGGGTTGATAACATGATAACATTCTGAACTAACTGTAGTTTGTTTATTGATGATGCAGGACAACTACTAAGCAGTGCATTACAGTAATCAAGTCTTGAGGTCACAAATGCCTGAATAAGCTTCTCTGCATCAGCAACACATAGAATATTTGGTAATTTGGCAACATTTCTAAGGTGGAAGAAGGCTGTTTTTGTGACATTTGAGATGTGATTTCTAAATGACAGGTTGCTGTCTAATATAACGCCTAGGTCTTTAACTGTATTTGTTGGAGTAACAGTGCAGCCTTCAATTTGCAGGTTATAATCCGAAATATTCTGCTCAAGTGTCTTTGGTCCGATAAGTAATATTTCTGTTTTATTAGAATTTAAAAGAAGAAAATTGAAATATTGAAATGATATGCAGATGATATTATGCACAGTAAAACTTTGTAAGCTCCAGGGTTATATAGAAGAGAAGATCGGGTTCAAATAAAGTATCTGTCTTTCTCTGACTAGGTTTTATAAAGGGAATTTTGTGCAGGTTCTGGCGTATACATGGGTTTATAAAGCTGAAGACTTTAGTGCGTATTAAAAATCTGAGCAAGTGAGTCACCTTAAAAAGTAAGCAAGACAGACTCAAAGACTTTTAGTAAAGTGTTAAGAGAACCAAACATCTTTAAAAAATTTAAATTCACATAATTTCCAAAAAAAAAGAGGTGTAAAATAAGAACTGGTTCACAATTCCCAAGCCTATTACTACGTTGAAGCGAGTCACTTTAAAATAAACCAACAATGACCTTCTACAAGGCCTCTCCACCCTTGAAACCACTTAAGTTCCCATTATTTTGTTTTTGTGTTCAATAACCCTTCCTATCGTTGTATTTTCCTCCCTCAACATCTCCTTCAGCATTTATCACAAATGTCAGCGAGTTTAACTTAGTATCTAGGCTTAGATCCAGCCTGTGCAGTCTTATATGGCCTAGCTAATAGTTTCCTACAGTTGAGTGATTATATGACCCCATGCCTCCTTCCGAGGCCATTAATCTAGAGAATGACACTGCAAAGTGGGGATGAGCTCTGCATTGGCCCACCTGCTTTCAGAGTTGCCTGTATGATTATTAGCAGAGATGGTTCTTGCAGAGGAGTCGTTTTAACTGTCATTCTCATGCTGAAGCAGTGATGAGATCTTGTGAGCTATTGTTGGGTTAGGGATTAGATTCACTTGGAGCGGTACAAAGAAGTGGCTCTACTGATTTGTACTGTAATGTTCTAAAATGTGTATTTTGAAAAATGTCTAGCACTGCTTTTATCCCTGCAAAGCTTGGCTTCACAGCACTACTTTTGCCAAACATACCATATACAGTATAATGTAAATTATTGACCTATACGGTAAAATATGAAACAAGTATGCATTCATACACATATTTGTAAGGCTAATTCACACTGATCCAACAAACACCATCATACACCGACATTCTAATTTAGAATGAATGAGTTTGTTGCCATTTTCTGAATCAGTATGAATCAGCCTTAGAATGCATTCATGGTATAGATATAAAATCTGTGAAAAATTGAAAAATTGATAGCAATGCCATTAGAATCCCAGATAATCTAAACCCTATAATCTAATTGTCTGATTTTATCAGTAACTACACACACACACACATACTTGTGGGTCTTGCACATAACTTTCCAGGGTTTTCAATTATAGCCATTAATGGGACTTTTGTTTAATAAGCAGCAAGGTATTTTGCTACAGCAAAACCTTGGACTGGTTGACAAAATCATTTGAATGGATTACAAATAAAACAAAGCCACTTTGTGATGTTTATTTATTGTTTGTCTTTTTTTCATCAGGGGCTTTTTAGGCAAGCATTGATATATGTGATTTTTTATTTATTTATTACATTTAATCAGCGTTTCACATCATTCATTTTAAAACATTAGTAAAGTTGTTTTATTACTGAAGGCCCTGATCATTTAATACATCCTGTGACTCTATGTAACACCATAAGAATACAAGATTTGTCCAGAGCTCTAAATGCTTGTTTTAGCACGTTTTCAACATCGCGTATCTGACCTTGTAATATTTCCCATCTCATTTACTCGGCTAATGTGTCATATTGACTATGAATCACTTAATGTCTCTACTCTCAGCTGAGTGAATCTAACTGCTATAACCTTGAAAGTAACCTTATAAGAAGATCAGTGAATCTACTGCCATATTCCCCTAATAACACCCTTTTCTTCCTAGTGCAGTGCCCTAAATCACCAATAGCCGAGGTGACACTGATGCTGGATATATATTGGATTGATCCATTTAAGAGCTATAAAAGAGAATTTTGGGCATCGGCCAGCGCGAGAGGAGTCAATTTTTACAATTTACAAAGGCCACGACTTTACCACTTGGCAAACCAGAGTGGCAGTGACATCATAAGTGTTGATTTAAGAGCGCTTGTGATGACAGACGAGCAGTTTCAGATATCAAGTGAATTCCAAGAACTTGATTTTAGGGTGTTAATAAAATTCTTACCTTTTGCCACGGTGCATTTAAATTTACATTTGGCAGACACTTTTATCCAAAGCGACTTACATTGCATTGTACTATACATTTGCTTCTGACTATGTGCGATCCCCTGGGTTCGAACCCATGACCTTGGCGTTGCTTGCGCCATTCACTACCACTGAGCCACAGGAAAGCATTTATCTTTAAATTTTTTCATGTGTACCAATTGGGCTATTCTTTTTGGTTTATAACTGTTTGTTCCATTGTATGTTATGTATCTTACTGTCTGCACCTGGAGCTTGAACTGTTGGTCTTTTGAAAATAGAATCTGTACAATGAATCAGAATCAGAAGAGCTTTATTGCCAAGTGTGCTTGCACACACAAGGAATTTTCTTTGGTGTTGGAAGCTTCTAGCACAGACATTCAACACAATGACAATACAAATATAATAAGATTTACAGTCTAAATATTCTAAAATATGCATATATAAAATAAAAGACTATTTTACAGAAAATGGGGGATAATAACATATAAGAGACATTGTACAGGGTAGTATATAGTATATAAGAATATACAGTACATATTAACAGAAAGACGTCCCTCTCAAGGTAAACACGCAACAGACAGGATATATTTGTTCAAAACTTCAGCATTCCATCAGGGCAACCAAAGTCACAATGCTAAATATGACAGGATACTGTTTACTGCTGTATGTTCAGAATAAAAATACAATCATTGACTGACCCTGAAATGTAAAGACGCCTGAAGCTGGTTTTGAAAAAATAGGAAATGTTAATTTTTTATCTAAAACAGCACTGCTTGTTTTACACCCTGATGGCAGCCATTGATCAAATAAATATCCTGACTCTGAATGGTAGCACAGCCCTCAAGGAATTTCATCCGGAAATGGTGTGTTTGGATCAACCTCCAGCAGCCCATTATGATATTTCACTTTCACTGCCTGTGTCATCGCAAACTCCACTGCATTACTAAAAACTCTTCCATGGTATAAAAAGGAGCAAAAAAGTGACACATCAGAAAAGGATTTTAGAATTCACAGCATTTAAAACAGACATATTTTAAGTCTAAATGTTAATTCAATTCAATTTTATTTATATAGCGCTTTTCACAATGTGCATTGTTCCAAAGCAGCTTTACAGGGGCAAATAAGAAAAACACAGAAAGGTAAAACACAGCACAGTGCATGGTGTTTATAGACCAAACAAGATCATTATAATAAATAATATCTAATAAATAAATGAATAAATAAATAAATGCAGTCTCCCGGTGAGCAAGCCAACACTGCACTGCTGTGGCGAGGAACCAAAACTCCAATGATGAATAAATGGAGAAAAAAAACCTCGGGAGAAACCAGGCTCAGCCGGGAGGGCCAGATCTCCTCTGACACCCCTAAAAGTTGTTTCCTGAGATAATTTCTTCATGCCTTAGTAGGGAGGCTCAGAGATGACGTATTTTAGATAACCCCGGAAGCGAGTTAGCATTTTAGGACTTACGGTTCCATCGCTCCAATGTTTATGGGTTTATTTAATGGGTTTTCGGTAAAACACCTAAATAAGGTCTGTGCTAAACTAAACCTCTAAATATTTTCACGTTTTATTCTATGACATAAAACACACCAATTATAACCCGCTTGTGATTATTTTAAAGCCTTATTTTGTCTTAAAAGAGGGAACCCGTGCTCAGCAAACTCCGGGTTGGCATACAAAAACACGTCATCTCTTTGGCTACCTATAGAGGTTGAATGTAACTCTATACCCATGCCTCCGTTAGTAACACAGAGCCATAAATATTGGAATTAGTCCCTGGCTCTACTCAATCGCATCAGGTCGCACCATCGTTTTATGGAGAAAATACTTCGCAATGGTTTTGAAACATGAATTTGCACATGGCTTAGTTTAAACCCCGTTAAAACATATTAAAAGACATATCTTATTGTTTATAGTGATTACATTATTATTGATGATGATTTAAACGTAATCAGTGAATAAAAAATAAACACTGTAAACTGTAAGCCATTCAACCCACAGACAATAATGCTAATAAGCTTTTCTCATACTGAATCGTTTTAGGATGGAACAAACAGGAAGTTCCTCAGTCGAAAATTGATGGTGTCTTGAAAGGGTCTGGTGTTTACCTTGGTCTTACCGTCTGGTCTTACCGCAACACACCACACACATTTCCTGCACATACCTTCTGCTACGCTTTTAATTACCAGCATGGCACCCTCCACGAGGTCTGGCCCAGACGTTCGACCATCTGCGATACCAACCAGGGGACTTAAGCAATGAGCCTCATTTAACATTTTCTACAGTCAGCAGTCGAGTTAGTGTTTCACACCCTGTGTGGTTCATGGAAATGGCCTGCTGACAGTTTATATAATCTCATATGAAATTCAAAGATTAAATGAGTCCGATTATACAGATTTGATGTTTCTCTTGCTTCTGTTGGGAATCAAGGCAGTGAATGTGTGTGTGATTCCACAAATTACTTGATTATTAAATATGTTTAAAACTGTTATGTTTAATTATGTTGAGTGCAGTGATTTCTTCATTAAATGTCTACATAATAAGAACTTGATTTAGGCTAGACTGGATCTAGATTTATAAGAGGAAGTCGACCAAAGGGTCCCTATACATAACTACGTAAGCCCAGAGGAAAGGAACATCAATGAGATCTACTTCTCATCTCACATCTTTCTCCTAGACAGAAATTAGATCAAGTGAACATCAAATTGAGACATAAGGTTAAGTCTCCTACTTCTCACGTGTTTCTCCTGACACTGTGATTCAGAGGAGATCTCCATAACATCTCACACTGTGCTCAGACTTTTCTCCTCAGCTAGAAACTCTAACATTCTCAGATTTATCACCTCTAAGGTTTCATAACAGATCTCAATAACATCTCACACTGTGCTCAGACTTTTCTCCTCAGCTAGAAACATTCTCAGATTTATCACCTCTAAAGTTTCTAAAGGGAGTATATTAATAATCAAATTAGTTGGGGATTGAGTCATAAGACATTTAATGTGCCATTCCAACCATACGGGGTTGGTCATTCAGCAAAGAAAGCTCCATGGTTGCTTATTCACTAGTTCGCCTATGCAGATAATATTGATGGTAGCAGGAGTAGCGAGGGTATGCTTGTTTGGTGTGCTGTCCGGGGGGGGCGGGCCTCGAGCTCGGAACCGGCCCGAACCCTGTGTACCCCCCGGTGTCCTGCGAGAAAAGTTAGTTCGGGGAGAGGAGCAGGGGTGGTGGAGGGATGTCGAAGAATGAAAAAGTGCAGGTAAGACGGTTACCTATTTATTGAATAGTTTGCTGGGTCTGATAGGGTCGAAGTCATGACAATGATGCGGATCAGCTGCGATTGCTGAAAACATCATTTCACTAGTTGCCTATGCAGATAATATTGATGGTAGCAGTAAGTGCGGGCTTAGGACAGAGTGCGGGCTTGGGACTGAGTGCGGGCGTGGGACAGAGTGCGGGCTTGAGACAGAGTGTCTGCTATCTGATTTTTCGACCCGGGTATGTGTTTGGCTGTCAAAATGAACTGATCGCACGCCGATATCCATGTGAGGCGTCTGAGGAGAGGCATTAAGGCGGGTGAATGAGAGCGACCTTTGTTGATGCAGTGCACCGTTGCTTCGTTGTCGCAATGAATTATGATGCTGGAGGTGGACCATTCTTTGCCCCACAGGTAAGCCGCTACGACTATTGGGTAAAGCTCGAATAGTGCAGAGGATGCGAGAGACTGTGGTAATACTGTGAGCTGGGCAGGCCAGGTGGAGGCGAACCAGCGGTCTTGGTAAAAGCCGCCGAAACCGACGGAGGGGGCGGCGTCGGTAAATAGGCGGATATCGTCGGGGTGGGAGATCATATCGTTGTAGAAAAAGGATATTCCGTTCCATTGCTTAAGGAATTTGATCCATAGGCTCAGCTCGTCGCGGCACGAGCTGGTTAGGTGTATTGTGTCTTCTAGATCATGAACTGAAGATGCAAGGGAGAGGAGGTGCGACACGAAAGGGTGGCCTTGCGGAATGATGCGCATTGCGAAATTTAGGTGGCCGAGAATGGACAACAAGTTGCGTTTAGAACAGCGAGGGGAGTCTATCAGGGAGGAAGCAATCAAAATCGTCCTATCAATTTTTTCCTTAGGTAAGGAAGCTTGGAAGTTTAGTGAATCTAAATGAATGCCTAAAAATTCAACAGAAGTGCTAGGTCCTAAAGTTTTCTCTCGAGCGAGAGGAACGCCGAGTTTTACGAATACTTCTTGGACTTTCGAAAGATGCGCGGCTGGAATGGAGTCGGGAGGTGAGATTATTAAAAAATCGTCTAGTACATGGATAAGGTAAGGAATTGCGTAGTTGTTTGAGAGAATCCAACAGATTGTCTCAGAAAACAAGTCAAATATTTTTGGGCTGCTTCTGCATCGAAACGTGAGGCGGACGGAAAAATAGAATTTCTCACGCCAACAGATGCAGAATAGATGCCAAAATCTGGGTGTATCGGCATGACTTTAAATGCAGAGGTGATATCTACTTTGGCTAACCAGGCACCGCGTCTGGCATTTTTTATTAAGGGTGATGGCTTGATCGACGTCGTGATAATGAAGAGAAAATTCTTCGAGCGGAATTAGACTGTTGATGCTTGGGAAAGGAGAGCCGTGTGGGGACGAGAGATCAAATATGAGGCGCTTTTTTCCCGAGAATTTTCGCGTGGCCACACCAATGGGGCTAATGCGAAAAACGTTGAATGTGGGGGCGGAGAACGGGCCGATTATACATTTTTCATCAATCTCTTTTTCGATGAGGCGATCAAACGTCTCGGGCTCCGCAAGCGCAGACTGGAGATTAGGGCAGATTAAGTTGTGTGAGAGAGGGTTTGCGATGCCGGGATTGAAGCCTTTCACGAGGCCGGTTAAAAGGTAGTCTGTAAGGTGAGTATTAGGGTGGTTGGATAATTCAAAAGCCAAATGCAAAAGAAAGGTAGGGTTTAGATTTTTTATTATCGTTCCTGCGCACAGGACAAACCAACCGGGCGTGGGCGCCACTGCAGTCGCTACAAACATGTAAATAGCGGCAGCGTTGCCTAACACATTTGCCTGCATTGAAACTCATGCAAGCTTCATGTGCGCGGGAACTGGCGGGTTCAAAGGTGGTTGGGTTGGCTGGAAGATTTAGCAGGCACGGAACATAAGCAGTAGATGCGATGGGAGATGGGACTGGGCTTGAGGGAGCTGGGGGAGGTTGACCATGGGGCAAGGGGCGGTGCTGTGGGTCACTGATCGACAAACTGTGCAGGTGATGTTATATACTCATAAGAAGACCCGGTTGTGGAGCTAAGTGTCCAGAGCCCCCCAGTAGGGGCTCTGGTTCCACTGTGCTACCCTGATAGCGCATTTTGCAGAAAACATCTTGTGGTATGTATAGAAGTGGGTTCCCCGAAGGAGAGCGCGAGCTCAGCGACTATGGCGAGATAGTCGCCGAGCTCGCGCCTCCTATGAGGAAAGGCTGAACAGATGACTTCCGAATATCGTGAAAATGCTACGGTGAATTCTGTGGGAGAGTGACTGTGGGACGTGTTTTTAAAGGTGAGGCAAAGATTGCCGTAGGTGATCTGGCGATCTGCTGACGGTAGTGCGAGTGGGGAAAGAAGTTGAAAAAGATCTATGTCCGCACCTGCTAAAATCTGCGTCCTGATTCCTCCGGAGATGAGGGGTGGTTCCAGGGCTGGGGCGTGGTTCGGGATTGGCATGGCTGTTGCTGTGGCCAATGAGTAGTTACGGCGAGCCAGAGGCATGGAGAGGAGGGAGGGAATTACGGCCTCCGGAGCGGTTAACAGAGGCAACCTCGCGCTAGCGGCATCCGGGGCGGGGACCAGAGGGAGGGAGGGGAGGAGGGAAGGCGGGCCGTAGGCCAGAGGGAAGGAGGTGGGAAGGATGGGAGGAGTGCTGGCGGGCCACGGGCCTGAGGGAGGAAGGGCCAACTGGGGGCCGAGGCCTGGGTTGATGGCGGAAGCCTCACGCCAGTGGCCGAAGTCGGTGCTGCCAGCCAAAAGTTGTCAAATGGTGGAGTGGCTTGAGTGACGCCGCCGGGACCTGGAAACTGGAATGCCGCTGAAGGAAGTAGCTGCTGGGCGCCCGCGGGTTGCTCATCAGGGGCGCGGCCTAAGCTTTCTGAAGGCCTGTGGTGGCGACCTGATGGAGTTGAGTTTTGCCGAGGGTCGGCGGAGAACGGCTTGGTCCGAGTGAAACGAGGTCCGGGTGCTGATATTGATTGGTCAGTGGTTTGTATTTCTGATGCAGATCTCTTTGGATGAGTTTTTGACTGTAGCGAGACTAGAAGGCCGTATAGATCCGGTTTAGTCATCTTCTGGTTTACGTGGATGTTTCGGTCGGAAAAGGCTTGACGTAAGCTTGCTACGTTCCACTTCCCTATGGGTGGTATGGTGGATTGCGCCGAAGCGTAAGATGACACTGTGGAAGGATGCTGACGCTCGGCGGAGCTAGGCGGCGACTGATATCGGCGCTTCGAAGCGCGAGGAGTAGAGCAGTGGGTTGATCGACCGCATGGTTGAGCTGGTGTCTTGGCCGCTGTGTCCTTGCCGGGGCTGGAGCGCTGAACAGCGCTTGAATGAGTCGGCGTGACCTGGGCGGTGGTACTTTCGTTCTCGGCTGAAGACGAGGAGTCTGACATGACGAAAAGTTTTGAGCTATCGTAGACTTTGAGCTGTCGTAGACTTGAGCTGTTTCACAGACTTGAGATTGTTGAAGACTGAAAAAGTGCAGGTAAGATGGTTACCTATTTATTGAATAGTTCGCTGGGTCTGATAGGGTCGAAGTCATGATAATGATGCGGATCAGCTGCGATTGCTGATGCGCATCAGCCGGGCTTGATTATATGCTCTGGCTCCTCCCGAACTTTGTTAATAAAACATCATTTCTGTTTTCTTCCTGATAACAGCATATGGTACAGTACATTACTATTTCTAACAATAAATAATTTAAGAGCATATGGCAAATGCCATATGCTCTTAAACTGTACAGCTTTCTTATTGTATCAACAAATAAAGAGTAACATTAAAGGTGGGGTGGTTGATTTGGAAAGGTGCTAACTTTAGCCTACTAACACTGAAATTATAATCCCACCCTTTCAGACCATTTGCGGAGTGTTCTCCATTGTGTAAAAGATGAACCGATGTTAATTCAAGTTTTTCCTCTTTCATGATCCAGACGTTTTTTTCTTCAATGCTTTTTCAAAAACTGACTGTCGTTTTGTAGATTTACTTGTTCCGCAGGAAAGTTTGATTGTTGCTAATTGTCCTTCGATCTCCCTACATTGACACAGCGGACGTGAGCGCGCTGCGGAGCTGATGACGTATGATGTCTGCGTGAACAGTGTGTGCAGTGGTATGCAAAATACGTTGGCTGAAAATGTACACATGACCAGTCACAGCATTCGGCCAGAACGTTTTGATTGTGCGAACGTTTTGTGGTACTTCACCTTTCATAGACAATATATAATTATAAAATATTATTTGACCACTACACTTCTTGATTGCTATCAGGATGTAAAGAGATTTCCAACCAACATGACAATTTTTTTTTCTGGACAGGATCACCCACCCTGCCTTTAACCTTATTTCTGCGTATTTTCACTATTAATATAGGCTTATTTACTGGTGCACACTTTGTAAAGTTGTTGAACTCTCATAAACTTTAAGAGGAGACAGATGTGAGAATGTTAGTTTCTAGCTAAGGAGAAAAATCTGAGCACTGTGTGAGTTGTTATTCAGATCTCTAATGAAACTTTAGAGGAGATAAATGTGAGAATGTTAGAGTCTCTAGCTAAGGAAAATCATTTGAGCACAGTGTGAGATGTTATGGAGATCTCCTTGGAAACTTTAGAGGAGATAAATGTGAGAATTTTAGAGTCTGTAGCTAAGGAGAATAATCTGAGCACAGTGTGAGATGTTACTGAGATCTCTTGTGAGACTTTAGAGGAGATAAATGTGAGAGTGTTTGACTCAGGAGACAAGTGTGAGAAGCATGAGACTCAAGCAAGTCTCTATTTGATGTTAATGTAACCTCATTTATGTCTTGCAAAAACCTTCGAGATGTTGAAGGTAGATGCTATGTCATTCATCCACACCAATTCAATCAAGCACAATACACGCATTGACATATTTTAGTGATAGTGTCATAGTTCAGTGTTGATAGATCGTGATCACATCCTGTGTGTATGTGCGTGCGTGTGCGCACATATTTTCTAAAGTTGATGCAATTCTGACTTGGGAGTACAAACATTTGTTTTGTATTTAATTTCTTATCCTTTTTAATCTTATTTTTATTATTCTTTACTATTTTCATAAATTTAGTTTGTTAGTTATATATTATATCATTATATTTTTTACAATACTTTTCATGAATGTTTGTCGAGTTATCTGGGAATTTCACACTTCAGTATATGTTTCTCAAAAAGAGCATCAGCCAAATACAGGGGATACAGGGAACAACTCCAAATCACTTTGCAGCTTTTGTATTTCGTCATTCTTGCAGCTTGGACAGTAATTATTCAGTTTGTCACAATCAGATTGAATTCCTTGTTTGGAATATGCAATGCATAGGTATACAATGCTGAGCTTTGAAGATGCATATAAATGAGTCAGCCTTGATGTTCAGAAATGTATAATGCTATTTAAATGATAGTTTCTATATTAACAATATTAGTAATTTTTTTAATTGAACACATTTCTCCTAAAATGAAATTTAAGATATCTGGGGCTGGTTGCAAAAACTTCGTAGACTAGTCTTAAAAGTTAGTCATCATTTTTTTAAGCCTGGTATAGACTGATTGCCCTTCGGTTACTATAGTGTAAATGAAATATACTAAAATGTATTTCAAATACATTTATTTCATGCTAAGTATACTGCAAAGCCATTTACATCTTATGTACTAAATGAAAATACACTGCGATTGTATTTGTGGTATACTAAATTGGTATACTTAAAGTCTGCTTAATTGGAACAATTAATTTTGTACTTAATATACTTTAATTGTGCAGAAATAGTGTTGACGTCCAACTAAAGAAACATTTAAGTGTGTTTGATTGTGCTAAAGTGGAACTATTGCAAGTATACTTCAGGTACACTTTAAATATATTGCATTGAAAGATTGATTTTAATTCAAAAATCATAAAATCCTTATCAAAAGTGACATTAGAACACATTTGTATTACAACACAGGCTTAATATGAAGAAATGTGCATTGTGTATAAGTAGAACTCCAAATAAAGTTTAATTATAATTTTATATCAGTAAGTCATGTCAGTAAATATGTTAATACATTTAAACTATACTTAGTATGAAAGAGTATTTTAAATGAATTGTTCTGGTTAACTGGCCAATCATAGCACACCTCGCTTTTCAGAGCGATGAGCTTTGTAAAAAATCTCGCATGGCTTCTCGTATCACTGTTATGCTGACGACACCCAGATCTACATCTCGTTTCACCCAGACGATACCACTGTAGCAGCTCGCATTACAGCCTGCCTAGAAGACATCTCAGCTTGGATGAAAGAGCATCACCTCCAGCTGAACCCGGCCAAGACAGAACTACTCGTGTTTCTGGCACACCCGACGGTGCAACACGATCTCACCATCCATCTTGGCAATACCACAATCACTCCTTCCAAAACAGCCAGGAACCTCGGAGCCATATTTTATGAACAGCTGTCCTTCAACGATCACATTGCAAAGACAATGCGGTCATGCCGATATGCCTTATTCAGCATTAGAAAGGTTAGACCCTATCTCACTGAGCATGCGGCACAACTCCTTGTCAAGGCCCTGGTAATCTCAAGGTTGGACTACTGCAATGCTCTCCTTGCTGGTCTTCCTGCAAAGGCTATCAAACCACTCCAGCTGGTTCAGAATGCAGCAGCACGCCTCATCTTCCAACAGCCCAAAATGGATCATGTGACACCCCTTTTCATCCCTCTCCACTGGCTACCGGTTGAAGCCCGTATCAGATTCAAGTCACTAATGCTTGCCTACAGGACTATCACTGGATCTGCACCGGCATACTTTCACACCCTCCTACACTCCTACACCCCATAAAGATCCCTGCGTTCAGCAAACCAGCGGCATCTTGTACTGCCTTCCCATAAAGGCAGTAAATCGCTTTCCCGCTCAATCTCATTCACAACTCCTTCCTGGTGGAACATTCTTCCTAAATTGGTCCGGTCAACCCCATCGCTCACAACATTCAAAAAACTACTTAAAACCCATCTCTTCTGTCAATACTTGACAGACAAATGAAAAAAAAAAGCTAACCCACTCTCTTTCGCTCAACAGTGGTCTAGCTTTTGTTGAAACCAGTAACTGGCACCTATTGCATTATTGCTCCTGTATGACATATCGCTTATTGCTCCTTAAACTCTTTGTAAGTCGCTTTGGATAAAAGCGTCCGCTAAATGACTAAATGTAAATGTATACAGTAGTAACATTTGTTTAGAACTTATGTCAGCTTATTCCATTTTGTGTGACAATGGTGTTTTCCGTTTACTTTTCAAATAGGCCTATAGTGACCCAAACTGGGCAGTATACAAAAACAAACAGCAATCTATCTCCACAGAGTGTTTATAGATTACAGGAAATTCAACCCACACATTTAAGTTGTGAAAAAATTATGTCAGGTTTGTCAAACCTTCTGGGACGGCCACTGTCCTGAGCTGCAATTTAATTCCCGCTTCTGTGAGATCATCATCCTGCAGAGTTTTCCTGCAACGAATCACAGCTAAACTTTCGTTTAATATATTTGTATCAAAAATATGTGTGGAAAATGAAAACAGAGATGTGTCATTTAAAAAGCCCTCTCCACACCCATTCTTCCGCGTTCTGAACATCGCATGAGGTCCAGGAAAATTTGGATGGTAAACACAACCCCACATTAAACTCGAACCTCAAACTTTCATAGTAACTCCCAGAAGATCTAATAGGAGTTCAAAGAGCCCTGCCTTCAACATGGGCCACACACACACACACACACACCATGGACTGTTGTCAGAGGAGTTCCACTGGGCTGAATTTGATCCAAAAACATCCTGACACTCAATTAATTTCATGTGGTCTTACTTCACAGACAGGCTCCCTAATTATACGTCAGCTCCACAATTACATCCTTTGCGACGACGAGTGGGTGATGGACAGAATTGGTAGTTGTTGCAAATGTGTCAGCAGGGACGAAGCTAAACCCTTTTCCCCTAGGAAAACGCTTGCCCGCGGCGGTTCAGGGATGCGATGAGTTTTCGTAAATCACACAGACAGATGTGAACAAACAAGAAACGCCCAATGGCAAATCAGCTCACTCACTGTGGTCTGAAGCTTCTGTACTGGGTGTAATCTCATCAGTACCCATGAAGCACATGATGATAACCACAGAAGATCAAATTATTGAATGGATAATTGAATTTTGGGAGTTTCACTTTGTGTAAAATCATATTTTGCTTACATTAATAAAATGTGGATCCTCGAGGCTTTTGCGTAATGTTAGATTACTAAGGAAAAACAACAAATATGCAGATTCAAGCTAAATACAGTAATCTTGGTTTCATGCTCCACCGACAATGAGATGTTAATGAGAGGAAAGTGGATGCTTCTTAACCTGATCAGGCAAGCAAAACAAATACAGTACCCAAAAAGAAATGTAGATAATTACTGTGATGAATTGTGTATATGTATACAGTACGTAATGTATACATACATACATTTAAATGTTATCTTTCATTACACACTAAACAGAAATAGTTTCCCAGCTGCCCCAAAAGCCCAATGGCTACTGAAACTAACTTGCCACATCATTCCAAACTTCTTGTAAAGTCCATTTCTTTGTTTTCAGAATCCTTGATGCTATGTCTTCTGGGACCTCAACATCTATCACTACCACACTATTCTAGTCTTGTTTCGGTTGGGTTGAATGGTCACTACTTATTCTTCTGATTGGATCTAACATCCCTCAGGAGACCAGTTGTGCTGTTGTTCCACAACTTTATGTGGTTACTCTCACTTTGGAGCTGAAACTCCGTGCAGATCTTGTTATGTCCAACCCTATAGTGGCTCGGTTGTGCTGATCAGTACTTTTTGTTTTTATGTTATCTCGTTTTTACGTGTTGAACTCTGTCTTCTTTATGTACATATGTTGTATATTAACAGATTATAACTCCATAGCAGAGTATGTTTAGAATGTGTCTAGTTACATATTGAAAACATAGTGTGTTCTGTAATAAATGACACATTTACATTTGAAACTGTGTAAGACAATAACATATATTTCGCAAGTAATGAAATCTTACAGTTTTATTTTGACAGTGTGGTCAAATACATCAGTTGCTATATTGAAGCAGAGTGTCAAAGACTGTTATAAAATGTGGCAGTGCAGGACGGTACAAAACTTACTCTATAAGGTGCATGTGTACATTATTGCTGTCGGGCGGAAACCTTGTATGTCTATATTTTGTGGTCCGTATATGGAAAGAATTAAAAGAGCTAGTCAACTTTGACAGCACAGTGTCAGAGACATGAAACAGAGACATTACTCTATTTAAACAATCATGCCGTCTGAAACTGCCGACCTAGTCACATTCACTATAGTGTATGTCACATATTGAAAATGAGTGACATTTCTACACAAAATTGCACACTCTATATTGTACATTGCATTGAGAATGAGGCAAACTACTTAAAGACTACTAGAACTACTACAGTGCACTACAAAAAATGACATTGTTACTAAGCATTTTTCTCTTGTTTTAGTAAAAAAAATTAAATCAATATACAATTACTTGACAAAAGAAGTGATCGAAGATATTTAGTCTTCTTTTATGAAAAATAATATAAGAATTAAGTAAGTTTATGACAAAAACAAGCAAAACAATCTGCCAATGGGTTGAGAAAAATAAACTTGAATTTAGTTGGACCTTTTTCTCATGTACCTAATTCAAGTTTTTTTTTCTTACCCCATTGGCAGATTTATTTGCTTGTTTTACCATAAACTTACTTAATTCTTATACTTTTCTCCTTAAGAAGAGACTAAATATCTTAGGTAATATCTTTAGATATTTGTACTACAAAAACACTTAGTAATGTCATTTTTTGCAGTGTAGACAAATATCATGTCCCAAAGATCAAGGTGTTACTATGAATTGTATGTGTTTTCAGAGAATGACCCACCTTAATCCCATGGTACAAGCAAAATGAAGCACGCTGAGCATTTCGCACAGTCAGGTCAACAAAAGAAACGTTGTGTTTAACTAATAAGGGCAAATGGGATTTAATCTTAATGAGCTTTTTAGATAAAAACAAGGGGGAAAGCACAGTCCTCCATAATAATCCATATTTATGTTACGAATTTGCCCCATGAAGGACGCTAAACCTATAATGCTGTATCAGCTTTTTACAAACAGACAGTTCATCCATATAAAATCCATATGTTTGTGTTGTTTGTTAAATAGAGCTATTTTCTATTTTTTGGAAAATTGTACTGACCACACAGCAAATATAAAATGATTAGCTGTTATGTGCATGTGGGCGTACAGTAATCTTTTTTGTACCTCCAGTGAACATATTTACTGCTATAAACAAGGACATGAGGGCATTTTGGTAAAGCCTAACATAAAAGGCCCATTGCATACAGCAGTGAGGCTAATAAAAATGAAGAAAAACCTTTGGCTCTTTTTATCTATAGAGGAAGACATAATTAATTTGCTATATGATGTCGCTCCGCTTGTAAAGCATGAAGTCAATAAAGCAGTACAACAGCTGTGACAGGTGAATTTTATGGTAAAAGCTTTTGGAACGTTCCTACTCTGCTTAAGCGGGTGATATCACCTTACATTAGATAAACAGGATCGAGTGGAGGAACAAGACAAAAAACAGATGACAGATGGACAACACAGCATAGTGTGCAAGGAGAAAAGAAGAACAGCTCTATCGTTGAATCGTTGAAGTGTGGCGCTGAGCCAGAGCAGTTTGTCATGGGCCTTCAGTAAGTTGTCTCCCAGCTCTCATCGAACAGTGTGTCCTCATAGTTGTTGAACTGAGACAACTGTAATTTCACACAGACACATTTCTGACATTCGGCATAAAATCTGGCCCACTTGGAGGAGACTGACAGCCAATGAGCCAATGAAATCAGCCAATGAGAGGTCTATAATAATAATAATAGCTGGTACCATAATACAGCCGCAGAAACAATTTAAAAAGACCATTTCAGAGACCGTTTTTCTGATTTTAAAATTTACCATTTATATGTGTTTAGGTAAAATTATCATTTAAGTTTCATTCTGTGACAATATTTCTCCCAATTTTCAAATAAAAATATTCTTTCTTTTTGCATGTATTTGCAGAAAACCGGAAAAACAGGTCAAAATAAGAGAAAGGGTCTGTATTTTTTCAGACCTTAAATACTGCAAAGAAAACAAGTTCATATTCACTTTTAGGCAATACAACAGTAATATTTCTACATGTATTTAGGAAAAGTAAAAAAAAAATTGTGTGATCACCCCGATTGTCATAGTTTTCATGTGTCTTGTCATGCTGTCAGTCTTTCACATTGCTGTTGGATGACTTTGTCAATTCTGAGGTTTGATATTGTTGAAATTCAACAGACACTGGACTGGAATGGGCACGTTACAATTAGAATTAGCTGATTTGAAATGAAACTTTGCAGTGGTCTCTTAATAGCTGTAATAGCATGGCATGAATAAAAAGTGTCGGTCCACTTCTAGTGTAACAGACTGTCTGAAAACATGAGGTGAATAAGCAGAAACTACAGATATGCGCAGATCATAGAACATGGATGGAAGTGACCTTGTAAGAGCCATTATTAACAATACAAATTACAAAAAGAAACAAAACATAATAACAAAAATATTAATTACCATATACTAGTTGGATTTTACACTTTGCTTTATGAGTTATTGCAATCCGAATGTTTTAATAATTTTATATCACGTGCAGACTAGAATTTTCTTGGCATTGTTTTCTTTTAGGTGCTTGTTGCACCTTTTTTATTTGGATTACTTTACTCTGAACATCCTCATGGCTTTGAGATGGAGATGGGTAACATTTACAGCTTTGCAAATACAGTCTAAAGCACTGAAGTGAGGACAAGAGAAAGTTAAGGGTGGGGGGAAAGCACTGTTCTGCCAAGGGAAGCGATCAATTTCTCGCCTCATTTACAGCAGGTGTATTCAGGTAGAGGCTACACACACACACACACACACACACACACACACACGCGCACACGCACGCACACACACACACACACACACACAGTAGGAGTGCAGGTAAGTACTTGAGCATATGTTCACCAAACCTCAGTCATCGTGTGCGTTTCAAGGACAACAGGATGCGGCAAACAATAAGCACTTCAAGATTCTTAACCTTGAATCCACAGGAATTAAAACACAATGTCAAGATTCACATGTTAACTGTTCAATTCGAGCATACAAGTTTTACGATTTCCTCTTCTCAGCATGTTGCTTATTGAGCATGCAACCGCGTAGGAGACCATACTGCACAATTTTGATGCTCTGCTCATTTCACTGAGAGGCGATTGTTTTCCAGGGAATGTCATTGAAATGAGTGCCACGCATCGGTGATCTCCCCATTCTGAAATCCTGAAATGCCTCTTAAAATTGCTTTCCAACATTCCATCAGCTTTAGACAGATGTTCCTGATCGTTGTCAAGCGGACATGATACGAGATGGCGTACAAATGGTTTGAGATCTCCATAACAACTAGCCAAGGCAATGCACGCTGTAACTTTATACTTGAAATTGAGCATCCAGTCATAAATGGCATGGAAACTTTCAATGAGTTCAATATAGTCTAAATGCTATGAACCAAAAATCATCATGGTGTATGGAAATACCACATTATATGCAGCTGATAAGCGTGAAAGTACAGTTGGCATTCTGTGTGCTTTCACATAATTGTGAATTGTATAGTATAGTAGAAGGTCAGAATAATGCTCAAATGGAATGGGCTCAAAATGTTTGGGGACAAAACAGTTCGCAACAGAATAGTTATGTTAATATGCCTTTTTAGACCATCGAGAAACAAACACATAATGCTTTTTTGAAAGCAGGAACTCAGAATGCTCACACATCCCCTGTAATGTGAGCTTTTCAGAATGAAACAGGACATTTAACAAACCTGCTTTTATTCATTGAAAATTGGTTAGATCCTAAATAGATTTTGGTAGATTGCGGAGGACTACTGCCCTCTTGAAACATTGCCAGCACTCACTTTTACCCTTGAGAGCAATGTCAAACATTTTCTTTCGAATCTAACACTACATTATTGGCATCACACGTATTATATTAAATTGCAGCATTAATTATTGGCAAGACATTAAAAGAAGTGCTTGTAAAACGCCTCATCTTGAAATATTGCTAGGCTACAGGTTGTAACTTACCAAATGTCACGCATCACGTGCAAAGAGCCTGGAATTAAAGCAAGTCCCTGCAGATACATACCATTTTTCTTGGAATAATCCCAAGCATTGAATCTTTACCTCAATCTTTTACCATTTTCAACACGTTTTTAAAACCCCAAAGCAGAAGTAACTCATTTGACATCAAATGCGAGCAACCCAAACCATGACAGATCAGCCCTTCTGTGATTTTATAGACCGTTTAAATGGTCTTCTAACACCAAAATTGATCCACTATTATCAATGTCAATCATTGCTTCGGTTAAGTACAGCAGCTCTCTGGAAGAGGAAAACCCTGGGTCGATTACAAGGCATATTTTTAATAAACGCTGTCTCCTTATAGATTTTAGACAAGCCCAGTTAGTAATAGAATTCACAACAACTGTGCCAAAGATGAACGCGACGTGTGTGGTGTTTACAACAGACTTGAGAGTGGACAGATGACGACAACTCTTATAGGAATCAAATGATCGAACAGTATCAATCCGCAACCTTGGGAGAGGAGACAACCACAACTGAGCCAACAACAACATTTTTCAATGTGAAAACAATTGAAAGAGTTTTAATATTGTGAGAATGGAAAAGGCAGTGTGGTTCAAGGGGATCGCTCAGTTAATGGATGCTAACCATAAGGGACCATATCTTAAAATCAAGGACAGATGACCTTTGTGCAGATTTATCAGGTAGAGAAAAAGTGTTATGAAATAAAAAAAAGCTTGAAATTGTGGGAAAAACAACAGATGACAAAACTTGCTTTTCTAGAAGCTTCCAAAAAAACATTCTCAAAGTGCTGTCACTAAAAACATCGGAACCCTCCAAAAACAGATTAAAAGTTTTAACCGCTGTATAACACAAAACAATACAAATCAAGGACAGTCTTATTTGGTGTCCTAGAAGTCTCTATTACGAAAGACATTTTTGCCGTCTTGTGGTGATTTTTCATTGCATATGTATCAAAATATTCAAGTTTCAGTCACACACCAAAGCACTATTAACCCACATTTCGTTTTGTTTAAGATGTATGCTTTCACCGCAGCACGCTCAAGAGTTCAAACATCCCCACGTCTGCTCTGAACAATCCTAACCCCTCGTTTTCAGTGACAACAGACACCTGAACAGATGGATGCCACCGCAGACAGACTGGGCCCGCTCACGCTCTTAAGTACACTGAAAATCACTGACAGAGAGAATGATGGAGCACCTGGTGGAGAAAAGAGACCTTCTGTTATGCCACTGTAAATTGGCTTGACAAGAAAAACGTTTCGCTTCTCAATGTCGGCCATTTGGGCATTGGAGTAAACGGCGCTCCTGTCTGACAGGTGCAGCGCTGGAAAAGGAAACTGATCCACCAAACACATTTTCCTCATTAAGAGTGCAGCCCCAGGGCCATGATACTGAATTACACTTTTTTCTTTTTTAATGGCTACAAGCATCTAAACTAAGATACAATGTTGAGAAATGTACATTTGATTGATTTTACAGTTTTAAATTTTAACAAGGAAATTTGAGTATGCTTGTCTAGGTGAGTGGCATTTCTTTGCAGTTTAAAGGCTTTCTGGGCTGTTGCCTTGAAGGTGTGTGGTTGCTATGGCATTTTTACAGTTTTCAGGTTTTCTGGGTAGCTGCCCGGGGGTTGTTAAGCAATTGTGAGGGTGTGTTGTGTGATTGCTAAGGCATTGATAGATGTTCTGCTTACCAGTAACCACCCCTGGCAGCATTTCATATTCTCATGATCTCATGAGAACACCTCATATATAAAACGTAAAATATAGATATACAGTATAGTGTAGATTTCATCCTTAAAATGTACGTATGCGATCGTGGCCAAACGAATTCACAATAGTATTCACAATAAAATCTAGCAGTCAAATTCATGTTTAATTTTGATTCACACAAACAATCACACATAAAAGATAAGTGTATAGGGACACAGAGAGAGCGTATTAACAAGTAGAGTTGTTAATATCACAATTATTGTTATCATGCCATTAGCATATACTGTATATGCAAAGTCAAGAGTGATCATAGAGTGCATATTTTATATATATACTGTATATATATTCTTTATACTGTATTTTTATATGTATTTTATAGTTTGAATCCAGTATCTAGGATTTATGAATGGTTGATACTTTTTCCAATAAATCACACCAAAAATGATAACTATATAACTGTAAGCCCTCTCGATGTGCTCTAATAGTAAGCTGTAAAAGTGCACAGCATCACTCATCTGCATATTTGTTTAAATTTAGAATTATTTTAAAAGCTATATCTTTATAGTTAGTTAAACCCTGTCACCTTCCCATCTACTGTTTCTTGAGAGAAATGGCATAGTGAGGCATATTTGAGGTGTCTGAAATTTATGTTTTGTAAAGTCAAAATACTGCTGATAAGTGAAAATGCATGGTTACACTTTATGTTACAGTGCCCGTGTTACAGTGTAATTATACATTTAAGTACTGAGTAATAAAATATAACTACATATACTTACTATAGAGTTAGGGTTAGGATGAGGGTTTGGTTAAGGGTTAGTTACGTGAAATTATGCATCATTTATAGTAGGGCACTGTAAAATAAAGTGTTACCAAACGCATTAGTGAAATTCTGTTGAATTGTTATTTGTAGCTGACAAAACTGAATTTGGGTGTTGAAACACTGCAGCAATTGGGTTAATTTATTACCCAACAGTTGGTTTCGGCCCGTTTTGACCTAATGATGCGTTAAAAATATCCAGGCATTTTTTGCCACCTCAACAAGCTTACACAACTGAATGGTTGGTTTTGATTCATGTTCAAACTGGTGCAGTATAAGTTAAACAACAGAGTTTATTTAATTCCTTAACCCTAAGTAAGATCATTAAAGATATGAAATTATGGATCAAATTTGTCAGTCAGCCAGTCAGGTTTTATTGTGTAGCCTACATCGAAATGTCATTACCAAAAAGTGACATTACCACTCACACAAACTTTGGTTTAAATTTTCTAACATGAGAACAATATACAAGTTGTTCAGAAGTAGTTGATAGTTCAGATTCCATTTGTTAACAGTTTTATGTTCGTATTATTTGGCAGATGATGGCAGACAGGTAATACTCTCATAGTTCTCCTCTCCTCCACCTGCTTCTGTCTTTAACATCTTATAATGTTCCTCTCCAAGCTTTCTTAACTGTTCTGCAGCCTGTGGATATGGGACAATAAAACAGAGATACAGATCATATAGTATACAGGGATCCTGCAAAATGTAACACAGTGCCAATAAAAAAAACGTTATAATATAGTATTCATGTGTAATTTCATTAAAAAAGACTCTATTAGACAACCCGTAGAGCAGTGGTCAGGAACCTGTGGCTCTTTTCAAAAATCATGTGGCTCGCCAGGTGTCTTACCCTTTACCAACATTTGATCGTTAATAAACATCATAATATATATGAATATTTCAGGTTGTCCTGGCCAATACACGCATGCAGTGCTATGCGCAAGCATCACGACACCAATCAATGGCAAACACATTTTCTATGGTAAGTCAGAAGACACACATGCAGTATTTTGTGAGTATCAGTACTATAGGAACGTGCAGTTTTGTAATTGTTACATGTTAGATATAATGAAGTTTAATTGAATGGAGGCCTAATGTAAACCTGTAAGTTGTTTATAAGTAATGGAAATCATTTTTGGAGCCCCGGATGTATGCACTGTTTCGTTTGTTTCACTGTTTTTGAGTTGTCTTTGGACATGTTATCTTATTCAAATTTGTTGGTACCCTTACAGCTCATTGAAATAATGCTTCATTCAAGAGTTATGACATTAAAAGCTATTGTATCATGTATACTTGCATGCCTTTGGTTTGTCAAAGAATAAAGCAAACAAGCTGTGGAAAGAGATGAATTATTGCTTATTCTACAAAGATATTCTAAAATAGCATGGACACATTTGTTGGTACCCCTTAGAAAAGATCAAACATAATTGGATTATAGTGATATTTCAAACTAATTAGTTTCTTTAATTAGTATCACACATCTATCCAATCTTGTAAAAAGTCATTCAGCATATTTAAACAGAGAAAAGTAATCACTGTGCTGTTGGGTATCATTGTGTGCACCACATTGAACATGGACCAGAGAAAGCAAGGATAGAGTTGTCTGAGGAGCTCAGAAAGAAAATAATAGACAAGCATGGTAAAGGTAAATGCTACAAGACCATCTCCAAGCAGCTCGATGTTCCTGTCACAACAGTTGCAAATATTATTAAGAAGTTTAAGGTCCATGGAATTGTAGCCAACCTCCCTTGGCGCGGCCGCAAGAGGAAAATCCACCCCAGATTGAACAGAAGGATAGTGAGAATGGTAGAAAAAGAACCAAGGATAACTGCCAAAGAGATACAAGCTCAACTCCAAGGTGAAGGTACGTCAGTTTCTGATCGCACCATCCATCGCTTTTTGAGCATGGAAGAAGACCCAGGAGGACTCAACTTATGAAAGAAAAACATAAAAAAGACAGATTGGAATTTGCTAAAATTCATATTGACAACCCACAATCCTTCTGGGAGAATGTCCTTTGGACAGATGAGTCAAAACTGGAGCTTTTTGGCAAGTCACATCAGCTCTATGCTCACAGACGAAAAAATCAAGCTTTCAAAGAAGTGAACACCATACCTACAGTGAAACATGGAGGAGGCTCGGTTATGTTTTGGGGCTGCTTTGCTGCATCTGGCACAGGGTGCCTTGAATCTGTGCATGGCTCAATGAAATCTCAAGAATATCAAGGCATTCTGGAGCGAAACGTACTGCCCAGTGTCAGAAAGCTCCATCTCGGTTGCAGGTCATGGGTCCTCCAACAGGATAATGACCCAAAACACACAGCTAAAATCACCCAAGAATGGATAAGAACAAAACATTGGACTATTCTGAAGTGGCCTTCTATGAGTCCTGATCTGAATCCTATGGAACATCTATGGAAAGAGCTGAAACTTGCAGTCTGGAGAAGGCACCCATCAAACCTGAGACAGCTGGAGCAGTATGCTGAGGAAGAGTGGGCCAAACTACCTGTTAATAGGGGCAGAAGTCTCATTGAGAGGTTGTGCAACAAAATATTAGGTTGGGGTACCATCATTTTTGTCCATGACATTGTCATTTGTTTTATTATTTACAATATTATGTTGAATAAAAAAATCAAAAGCAAAGTCTGATTTCTATTAAATATGGAATAAACAATGGTGGATGCCAATTCCTTTTGTCAGTTTCAAGTTATTTCAGAGAAAATTGTGCATTCTTTGTTTTTTGTGGAGGGGTACCAACACATTTGAGCACGTCTGTATATGTACAGTATACACTCACCTAAAGGATTATTAGGAACACCATACTAATACGGTGTTTGACCCCCTTTCGCCTTCAGAACTGCCTTAATTCTACGTGGCATTGATTCAACAAGGTGCTGAAAGCATTCTTTAGAAATGTTGGCCCATATTGATAGGATAGCATCTTGCAGTTGATGGAGATTTGTGGGATGCACATCCAGGGCACGAAGCTCCCGTTCCACCACATCCCAAAGATGTTCTATCGGGTTGAGATCTGGTGACTGTGGGGGCCATTCTAGTACAGTGAACTCATTGTCATGTTCAAGAAACCAATTTGAAATGATTCGAGCTTTGTGACATGGTGCATTATCCTGCTGGAAGTAGCCATTAGAGGATGGGTACATGGTGGTCATAAAGGGATGGACATGGTCAGAAACAATGCTCAGGTAGGCCGTGGCATTTAAACGATGCCCAATTGGCACTAAGGGGCCTAAAGTGTGCCAAGAAAACATCCCCCACACCATTACACCACCACCACCAGCCTGCACAGTGGTAACAAGGCATGATGGATCCATGTTCTCATTCTGTTTACGCCAAATTCTGACTCTACCATTTGAATGTCTCAACAGAAATCGAGACTCATCAGACCAGGCAACATTTTTCCAGTCTTCAACTGTCCAATTTTGGTGAGCTCGTGCAAATTGTAGCCTCTTTTTCCTATTTGTAGTGGAGATGAGTGGTACCCGGTGGGGTCTTCTGCTGTTGTAGCCCATCTGCCTCAAGGTTGTGCGTGTTGTGGCTTCACAAATGCTTTGCTGCATACCTCGGTTGTAACGAGTGGTTATTTCAGTCAAAGTTGCTCTTCTATCAGCTTGAATCAGTCGGCCCATTCTCCTCTGACCTCTAGCATCAACAAGGCATTTTCGCCCACAGGACTGCCGCATACTGGATGTTTTTCCCTTTTCACACCATTCTTTGTAAACCCTAGAAATGGTTGTGCGTGAAAATCCCAGTAACTGAGCAGATTGTGAAATACTCAGACCGGCCCGTCTGGCACCAACAACCATGCCACGCTCAAAATTGCTTAAATCACCTTTCTTTCCCATTCTGACATTCAGTTTGGAGTTCAGGAGATTGTCTTGACCAGGACCACACCCCTAAATGCATTGAAGCAACTGCCATGTGATTGGTTGATTAGATAATTGCATTAATGAGAAATTGAACAGGTGTTCCTAATAATCCTTTAGGTGAGTGTACAAACATGAACACACACACATTCTTTATTTCATTAACTGTATACTTCTACGTTGCACAGGAATGTCTACCTATGTGTCTGTTTGGTTGTTTACAGATTTAGTGGCACACACCACTGAAAACATATGTATAATTAAAGAGAGTGGTCTTGTGCTACCACCACTCGTCGCCAGAGGCTATGTTAAGGAAAATACTTGATGCTTCGTTTTGGTTTTGTTGTATATTAATTTGATGCACTTAAAGAAATATTTGGTGGTCCAGCCAATTGCAGGCAACCAGGACGTAAGGGGTTAACAAATAATATATTTATTGAAAACAAAAGTATAAAACAAAACACCCACGATGGGGAAAAACCAAGAAAACAAGATAACATGCAGCAGACAGGACACAGATTAACTAAAACTGGGTAAACTGAACAACACTAGACAAACGCTAAATAACAGACTTACAAAACTCGACTTGACTTGGAATATTAAACAGACCACTGGTACGGACAGGAACAAGAACAACGAACGAGCACAGGACAATGAAACAAGAGGGTATATATAGGTAAGACAAACGAGGGATAACGACATGGGGCAGGTGTGGTTAATCAAACACTCAGGGAAGGATAACAAGGAAACGAGAGGAATGGGGCCAATGACAAGACACTGGAGAGAACGTATATTATTGTCAAACGGACAATAATATGTTTCTCTCCACACATAACCTAAGGACTCTGCCCCGATCCCACCACACGACTAGAATTTCATAAACAAGACGGTGGGACCGTGACAGAGCCCCCCCCCCTTAATGAACACCCCCAGGTGTTCACCAAGGGGTTGACAAACAAGACATGACAGACTGGGAGACAGACAGGACAAGGCAAAACAAAGAAAACAAAATCAAGGGTAAACATGACAAGACAACAACAGGACTTGGGTGAGACATCAAAAATAACAAACATGGGAGGGGGGGAGGGACCAAACAAGGGCCCATAGGGGGCAGTCCATAGGGTGGGGAAAAGTCCCAGTCCCCGGCTGCGCTCGATGGGCGCGGAGCGGGCTGGGGGCTCTAGGAGGATCCTGGGGGGGACAGCTTGGGACATTTTGGGACGAAATCTTTGGGGCCCCAGGGACACGGCTGGTCAATGGCCGGCTGACAGGGCTTGAGCCGGCTGGAAGGCCGGCTGGACAGGGCTTGACGCCGGCTGGAAGGCCGGCTGGACAGGGCTTGACGCCGGCTGGAAGGCCGGCTGGACAGGGCTTGACGCCGGCTGGAAGGCCGGCTGGACAGGGCTTGACGCCGGCTGGAAGGCCGGCTGGACAGGGCTTGACGCCGGCTGGAAGGCCGGCTGGACAAGGCTTGACGCCGGCTGGAAGGCCGGCTGGACAGGGCTTGAGCCGGCTGGACAGCGGCGTGGACGCCGGCTGGATCACCGGCTGGGACGCCGGCTGGATACCGCAGCCGGCTGGATCACCGGCTGGGATGCCAGCTGGTCACTGACTGACGCCAGCTGGGATCACCGGACTGGAGCAGGCGATCACGGACTGGACGCCGGCTGACCACCGGCTGGGACGCCGGCTGCACCGGACTGGGACGTACCGATGGACTCGGCGCACCGGACTGGACGTCGGCTGCACCGGACTGGATGCCGGCTGCACCGGACTGGGTGCTGGACTGGACACAGGCTGTTCTAGATCCGCGCCCCCCTAAGCTGCCTCTTCTTCTTCAACCGAACCGCAGGGCCGTGGTCGGTTGTCGAGGTAGCGGGGAGGGAGTGGCTAGCTCCGCCCGGAGGAGTCCGTAGACACCTCCCCGGAGACCCTCCTCCCCCGCTTGCCACGGAGGGTTGCAGGAGGACCAAGGGCTGCGGAGTTGGCGGAGGAAGGCGCAGAGTCCCCCCGGGTGACAGTGGCCAGTATGCAGTCCTCCGGGACGACGGGCAATGAGGCCGAAGCCCGGGCTGGGGTCACCCGCCCGGGCTCGTCCCGATTGACTACATACCGTACCATGTCGGCGAACCTCAGGGGTCTCAACATCCTCCTCTCGCCAGGCGTCAGACGGTGGGTGAGACAGCCGTCGAAGACAACTTGCAGTTCTGCATCTCCGAAGTCTGTCTCCCTCGCCACCGTCATAAACGCCTCAGCGAATTCCTTGGTCCCGTGGTTCCCCTGACGAATGGGGAATCCCCTGATAAATGGGCCTTGCGGGACTGAAGGAATACCTGGCCCGAGTCCATATCGCCTGCTGGGTTCGCGTTTGGCTCGTTCGTTCTGTCAAGGCTTGCGTGGCGGAGAACCCAATTGCAGGCAACCAGGACGTAAGGGGTTAACAAATAATATATTTATTGAAAACAAAAGTATAAAACAAAACACCCACGATGGGGAAAAACCAAGAAAACAAGATAACATGCAGCAGACAGGACACAGATTAACTAAAACTGGGTAAACTGAACAACACTAGACAAACGCTAAATAACAGACTTACAAAACTCGACTTGACTTGGAATATTAAACAGACCACTGGTACGGACAGGAACAAGAACAACGAACGAGCACAGGACAATGAAACAAGAGGGTATATATAGGTAAGACAAACGAGGGATAACGACATGGGGCAGGTGTGGTTAATCAAACACTCAGGGAAGGATAACAAGGAAACGAGAGGAATGGGGCCAATGACAAGACACTGGAGAGAACGTATATTATTGTCAAACGGACAATAATATGTTTCTCTCCACACATAACCTAAGGACTCTGCCCCGATCCCACCACACGACTAGAATTTCATAAACAAGACGGTGGGACCGTGACAAAATTGGTATAATCAGATATTTTTGTGGTATTAACATCAAACTGTAAACATATTGCATGTAATCATGACAACATAGAACTCTTACAGAGGTCTGTTTAATTGTATCATCAATCATTAATCTGTTTTTTATTTTTGCTGCAAAAACCCTAAGAGAAATATCTCACAAAGGCACACACAGAATTTGGACATTATTGTTTTAAAATAGCTAAATACAGTTTTGATTTATTAAATATGCTTGGCCCTTTGCATAAAAACTCAAAAAAAAAAAAAACAGCTGCCAAAAAGCAAAATTGCTGTAAAAGCGTATTATGGAAAACACACAGTGTGATCCGCAGCCCCAAGCGACAGATTGCGAAGTATTTGCGTCTACACCACACAGCGGACTGTCCACCAGTCGGCCGCCCTCTGCTGAGATAAGGCCCTGCGGGGGGTGCGTTTAAGCATCCTAGCTCCCGTATCACCTTATGATCCAAACTCCCAGCCACAACAATCTTCTCAGCGATTGATGACGCGTTACAGTTTGACGGGGACCGTTTGCCGCCGTAAAGTGAGAGGTCAGACTCATAAACACTGGCAGCTGGGTCGCCATGGGAGAGCTGCATTCATAAAGCCTTAATAAATGTTACAGCGCATTAAATCACCCCAGAGGTGCTGCAGGATATTCCAAATGAAAGCCTCTCAGTCATGAAGTCTGAGCGGCGGCCGCATTGCGTTTTGCGCTCCTGCTAAAAATCACATAATGATTGGCAGTATCACATGCATAGGTGCTTGCGTGCACTAGGGACAGTTTAGACACACAGACTTGTGGGTAGTAAGTGAGGTTGGACTTACTGAGTGCCGTTGCCTATATGTGGACGAACCAGGTTCAAACCTGGTCTTTAGCTTTATCAATCTTTCTGCTACTGAGGCAGAGATTAACCTTTTCTTTTTTAGATTTTTTGGTATAAGGGGGACTTATGAAGACAGCAATATTGTGGGTCTTCAAGACCAGAATAAGAAAGCAATGATTTAGAGGATAGCTTATTAAAAAAATACAATTCTGTATCATTCCGTGTCATGTCCAATCTATAAGAGTTTCTTTCTTCCATGGAACACAGATGAAAACATTACATAGAAAGTCCATGAAAATAATTTCCTGTTGCTGTAAAATCATTCCCAACAGTTTCTAATGAGCAGAATAAAGATCAAGGACTATTTAACTTAAATAAATTACTGATATACAGTAGATGGCATAACTTCATTGGAACACAAGTAAAAGCATGACTGTCATGATTTTACTGGGAATCTGGTCACCCTATGCCTATGCATAGGGTGCACATGCATGCATGCTTAATAATCGTTCAATTTCCCACCAATGGCAGGCTAGCTTGGTAGAGGTCAGGTAAGAAAATAACCAAGTGCAATTTATTGTGGCCAAACCATTCTCGCTTATATTTAGCTGAGAGAAACAGATGTCCTGGTTTAGGACTGATAAAGCTCACTGGCAACTGATAAATTTCACATTCAGGTAGACAAACTTGTAAGGGGTGAATTGGGTTTGCAAGGAGTGTGAAACGGGCTCGGATTGCTGTCATAAGGGGGGCTGTCGATTGGATCTCGGCTGGCGAGACGGACAGAGTCACACCGTGACGGATCAGCGTTGACAGCCAGTGTCTTGACAGCCTCCGGATAGAAGGGGCGTAATTTGATCAAGCTATCAATCAATACGTCCAGATGGGCATCAATCAAGAGCGTGTCGTGAAGCCCTTTATCCTCTTCTCTTCGAGAAACGAGAAATGGGAGACAAGAAAATAGGGGACTCAATTTCTGTTCTGCTCCACTTTGTTGACAGGAGCAGACTGAACAGGGTCACCCTGAAGTGGGTGTGCCTGACAGAAATACTTAGGCCATGTGACTTGATGCATTAACGGAGCAGATGGAATAGGCATGCAAGGGCTGGGAAAATAAGTCATTGTAAATTTGACAAACCACGCTTCTAGTGATAAAGAATATGGTACCACCAGACAAAGTCACAAATTGTTAAGGTTGACATAATGATGGGGCCCAGAAGCGCTTTAAGGCTTTAAGACTCCATTGTTAAAACCCTGCAGGAAGCGCAAAAAACACTAGCCAATTATTAAAAAACCTGACGGCAGCAGTTGTTGTTTTCAAAGCTGTTCAGATCTGTGGCTTTTGACAAAAAAATGGGATCAAGAAATGTTAGGTCACGAAAACTTGGCTGTTGAACTATGAATAATTGGGGAGATAAGGTTTAGTGGAAACTTAGGAGAAACTCTAAATGCAGTGGAAAGATAGATAAAATACGCCTGAGTAAGGGGAAGAATACAGTCTGGAGGTCTGCACAGGGATTAAACTGAAGCCCGAACCCAGTCCCCAAATGAGATTCTGTGAACCGTCCTGACCCAACTTACACTGTTCAATTTTTTACACTGAACCTGACCTGAACCCCTAAAAATGGCTCAGTCTTTGTATTTCCTCTCCTAGATTTAGTATATTAGACACAGTGAGCCAATAGCCCACCAAGCTCGGACTCAAATACAGAGTGTGTCAACTGATATTCTGAATATTTTTGTATTATTTTTAGATTATTTATGTTTTTTATTGAATCATTTTTAAATATGGTTTTGTGTAAACATTAATTCATACACACTTACAACAAATATTTTTGTTTGCGTTAAAGGAGCAATGTGGGGGTCCTAGTAGTGCGGTTGCGAATTGCAACCACCAGGTGACTCCACCCCTCCCTTTCGAAGCACTACGGTGCCTGCACAGAACTAAGAACACGATGTCGTCGTGTTTCCGCTTCTTTGCCGAAGGAGATAACATATTTACAAAACGCGGTCTGAAGAGCAGTAAAAATAACATGGCGAATACCATGTAAGGGGACCCACAGTGTATGTAGATAGAAATAGCTCATTCTAAGTTCATAAAAACATAATGCTTTATTATGTAAGGTCTTTATATACCTCTGAACACAGTTATGTATATTATATTGCATTTCTGTCAATAGATCCTCCACAAAAACTACACATTGGACCTTTAATTCTACACAAAGGCCGCAATAAAGGCAACCATGCAAGTATTTAACATATTAATAATAATAAAACATATTACATATAAAACATATAATAACATAGTAATTATAAATTGACACATCAGTAAATTTAGAGATGGCGTAACATACTTGTTCAGGTGTTAGGTCCCTCTGTTCATTAGCTAGCATCTCATAACCAACCATAAACTTGCGGATGGTGGCAGAGCGCAGCAGAGGGGGGTAATAGTGAGCATGTAGTTGCCAGTGGCCCATGTCTTCCTTCAGATAACTTCCTGTCGGGGCTCCTGGAGACCAAAAGAGTTATTGCACATCATCAGCATCACTAATTTGTCATTCAAACATTATGTTGAAATGAAACATTATTTTAGTTAAATATATACAGTAAAAGCTTACCATGAAACATCATCATTTTTAAGTGAAATATTGCAGTGTAAAACGGACTACTAGTTCAGGCTACTAGTTCCTTGCCCATGTGGCCTATGTAACACCTGAAACAGCTGAACTTCGAAATATATTTTAAGGTGGATCAAAATTATGATAACATTATGATGAAAAATTACCATAACTTTATTTTTATTTTTTGGGCAAACATCAATGACTGGGCACAATAGGACTAGGAACAAAACTTTCATCTTTGATTTCATGTTGACTTTAAGCATGCCATTTGTCGATGTGCATTTGTCGCAGGCCAGCCTTTGAAAGAGATGTTATAACCTCTATCGACTAAACAGATGTAATCTTTGCAAAGAAATGAAAGTTCAATGACTGGCTATAAGATGTTAAGATGTAGCATGTGATGGCTCGTTAAAATTATTGTGTTTCATTTTAAGCAAAATATCAAACAGTTGTAAAAAAATGCATAATATCCCAATGGATGGCATTTTTACAAACACTCTTTAAAAACAACTGGGCACACCATTCAGTCCGATCACATATGTATCGTTTCGGTTTCGCAAATAAAATAGAATCTGTCACTACATCAAAGCTGCCTTTGCTATATAGAACAAACCACAGCACCGGGCTCAAGCCAAAGCCTTAATTAACAAACCCAGCCAGCAGACGTTTGGATGCCAGTGGCATGTGAGACATATCTTGTAAGGTTTCACGGTACATATTAAGTTATAAAACGGCTATGAGAACCAGCGGTTTGGCCGTCGGCCCAATCACAGAGCCCCCTCACTTATCCCCATGTAATGAATGAAAAGCGTATCATGCAAGTTAAATCAGATTCATCCAGTCTACTCCAATGAAACGGCTGTTAATTTCCTCTGCTGACGTTTTCTCGGCTGCTACAGTCTTGCTGATTCCCATGATGTTAGTGGGTTTGGAACAGGTTCTCGCTTCCCAGCTTTCATGTCTGTTTTGGCCCGTGTCCGGTTACTTCTAGTATATTATTGTTTTTTCCTGGTTAACATTTGGTCCAGGGCACAGTTTTACAGTACAGATATGCAGATATCGCTGGGTAGGGCCATTTTTTTTGTGCCAGTGAAAATACTGTAAGATCTAGATTTTCAAATACTGTATATATTGTAAACATCCTGAAAGTGTAAAAACACGTGGCACAGTGTCCACGAATATCAAGTTTGATGATCTGATGTATGTTCGGCATTTATTTAATGATTAGAGTGATGTCATGTTTTTTTAACATCATGTAAAACACTGCACTGCTTTAAGTCAGTGGTCACCAACACTGCTCCTGGAGATCGACCGTCCTGCAGACTGCAGCTCCAACCCTGCTTCAGCACACCTGTCTGTAATTATCAAGCAAACCTGAACACCTTGATTTGATAGTTCAGGTGTGTTTGATTGGGTTTAGAGCTGAAATCTTCAGGACGGTCGATCTCCAGGAGCAGGATTGGTGACCACTGCTTTAAGGCTTACTGTAAGATCATTTAAATCAATTTTGGGGCTAAGACTAGCTTACACCAAGAACGGAAACTGTAAAGAAAACTATAATGATAATTATATTGGGGCCACACCAACAGACAAAAATGTTTTATTTATTTTTCACTCTGTTTTCACTTATTTTCAATCTATTTTTCAGTCTGTCAATGTTTAATCATTAATTAGCTGGAAAAAAGCCCTGAAACTGATTTCAACTGTGTGTTGTGTTGTGGATATTATCGTTTGTGGTGTGAACGGGCCTTGAATCTCTTAAAATATGTCGATAACATGCGCAAGTCATAGATTATCCTACAATTGTAGGAAATAAGAAATTATTTAAGACAATTTTATTACCATTAAATTATTTTGGAATCTTACAATATATCGAAAACCCTCCAAATTCTCATCACTCTTAAAGTCCCAGTGAAATTAAAAATGACAATTATTATTTTTTCATGAAATATTGCAGTGTTTACAGTAAATAGCTTATCAATATGTGGGTCATTTTTCCAAGTTGTCATGACTTTTCACAAAGGAGACGGAACTCAAGTGCAGGTAAATGGGAATCTTTTTTAAATCCATGTACCCTCATAATCTTCAGTTAAAATGCACTTCTGCCCTGAAATGACTATCCATCTCAAATGACGTAAACTAGATGGCTTGACCGGAGCATCCGTTAACTCCTACCCTTCAACTGTCAGTCTTCTGCCAGGTTCATTTCAAAATCAATGCAACAGCTGTTTTTACACATCCAATCCATTCGCAGTGAGAAACGCAAGCCACACCCAATAATTTTGCCATGACTTTTCACAAAGGAGATGGAACTCAAGTGCAGGTAAATGGCAATTTATTGAATAGTCCACCAAGAAGAGAATAAACAGTCCTCCAGACACCACCGAACCAGTCCGCAGAAACCACAGGGGTCTCGGGGAGAGCACTCAACCCGACGAGACTCACGGGGACGAGCACATTCCGGGAGATCTTGCCCCGCGGAGGGAGAGCAGGAAGCGGGGAGAAACCTCGACCCGAAGATTCTAGAGAGACGACCACTGGTGGTGAGATGCCTGGTATAGAAGAGCCAGAAGAGTAGACCACTTGGTGGTGAGATGCCGGGGTGAAATCCGCCGAGAGGTCCGGGACACCAACGAGAACTAATGAGGGTACAAAAGAAAACTAATAGAAACGAGGCAAGGCACTGGAGACAAAAGAAATCAAAAAGAAACTAATAAAAAACCCCGGATAAATCGGCGGTAAAAATTGGCGAAACCCAGGAACCGCTGAAGTGCTTTACAAGAGTCGGGGACTGGCCACATGGCGACGGCTTTGATCTTAGCAGGGTCCGGCTCAATAACCTGGGGGAAATAATATGGCCAAGGAACAAAACTGTGTCGGCGTGGAATTCGCACTTCTCTGCCTTGACAAAAAGTTGATTCTCTAATAATCGCTGGAGGACCTCACGAACGTGTCGGGTGTGATACTGGAGAGAGGGGGAAAAGATCAGAATGTCATCCATGTACACAAAGAAAAATTTATTAATCATGTCTCCCAACACAGCGTTAACGCGACCCTGGAAAACGGCAGGAGCATTGGTCAAACCAAACGGGAGAACCAAATACTCGTAATGTCTCGAAGGCGTGTTAAAAGCCATCTTCTACTCATCCCCCTCACGGATACGGACCAGGTGATAGGCGTTGCATAGGTCTAGCTTGGTAAAGACCTGGGCTCCCTGCAAGAGTTTGAAGGCAGTAGACATGAAAGGTAAGGGGTACTTATTCTTAACAGTAATCTCATTCAAACCTCGATAATCAATACAGGGACGCAGGAAGCCATCTTTCTTCTGTATGAAGAAGAAGCCCGCACTGGCCGGTGAGGAGGAGTAGCGAATGAGCCCAGCTTGGAGAGATTCGTGAATGTATTTATCCATGGCCTCTCTTTCAGGACCTGACAAGGAGTAGAGTCGACCCTTGGGCGGAGAAGTGCCCGGGAGGAGTTCTATGGCGCAGTCATAGGGGCGATGCGGAGGAAAAGAGGTGGCTCGCGACTTGCTGAACACCACTCGGAGGTCGTGGTACTCCTCCGGGACCCCGGCCAGATCGGCTGCGACAATCTGAAACATAGAAGACACAGCGACAGGAGAAGGGGCAGGACCCAGACAAGACGCATGGTAAAAAGAGCTCCAGGCCAAGACAGAATTTTTAACCCAATCAATGTGAGGATTATGCTGTGACAACCACGGATGCCCTAATATAATAGGAGTATTGGGGGAAATCGAGGATGTACAGCTTACAGTTTTTCTCGATTGCTAACACACAATTCATGAAACAACTCACCATTTTCTGACAACCATAAACACATTCTCAGAACAATACACCAACTTGTACAAACCCCACACACAAACAGCCTCAATTTGCAAAGGTTTAACCATGTTCTCATTCAGAAAACACAAACACACAATATAATTAACTGAAGTGTCAAGTTGTAAACTCAAATAGCACACATTTGTCCATCAGTAAACATTCAGTTGCAAAACTGATGACACACCAATCAGAATCTCAGGATAATATCAACAGGAGCACAGGTAAGTGTGCATCCTAGAATCATCTACTGCGCTTTATACTACTTACAGTAAACATTATAGACAGTATAAAAACACAGTACACACTTTATATGAGAGAAATTTCACTATTCTGTATCCAGTAAACTGTAGCATGTGTACACCCTCAAATTTGTGATTATCAAGTTTACAAATGTGCATTTGTAGCCTTTTTTACCTGTTCCGTATTTTTGCAGAAAATAGTACACTTTTACGAAATTGGGCCAAAGGTGCAGAGGATGCCATATTTTTTACATCGCCTCCTATTGACAAATCGCCTCACTGTTTTGTTTCCTTTATCTTCTCTGTAAGTCGCTTTGGATAAAAGCATCTGCTAAATGCCTGAATGTAAATGTTATTTGTGCAGATGTGTACTGAATTGTGTTGCATGACCAGTTTATATTGTTCTTTGGTTTTTGAACTTTTCTTGTCTTGTAAGATCATCTTCATCTACTTTCCAATAGTGTAATGTTTTATTTTTATTTTTTCCTAAAGCTCATTCTTGTACTTTGCTCTATGTGCACTCTTTTATGTTGTATATTCTAATAAACACTAAGCTGTCAAATTATTCTTAAGTCCCACAAAGAGATTTTAATAACAGTGTTTTGAATTTATCTCACCAGTGTCTAAGACTATGTTGCAGTGTGGGTGTTTTTGAGGGCTTGTGTGTCATATCTGGGGGAAAAGTTTGGATTTTCAGCAAGTTTGAATGGTTTAGAGAAGAGAGCTTCATTTTGACCTGAAAATAGGATGTTTGGGGAATTGGGTGAGATGTTATGGATTTGTGTTCACTGTTTTGAGAATACGAGGCATAATTTCAAGAAATGTGTTTAAGCAATCGAGAAAAACTGTAATACTCTCACTATGATTACCAGAAAGGTGAAGTGAGGGGTGATGTGGGTAATGGTGGTAAAGGGGAGACCCCCTAGCGTCCAGACCGAGATGGGCTGAGAGAGGGGGTTGGCTGGTATCCTCCACCGGATTGCTGTGGCAGCATCTATAAAATTGCCCTCGGCACCTGAGTCAAGGAGAGCTTGGCCAGAGTGACAGTGACCATCGAATGACAACCGAAATGACAGCTGAGTGCAGGAAGCAGGAGAGGTAACTGGAATGGCGCCCACCCTCCGTGTTACGGTTGGGCGTGAGTTTTTAACAGGCACTGAGAACCTGGTGGTCAGGTTTCCCGCAATAAAAGCAAAGTCCTTGTAGCAGGCACTGCTGCTTCTGTTGCGGGGAAAGGCGTGAATGACCCAGCTGCATAGGTTCGTCATTGGTGCTGGCCTTGTGCGTGACTTGCGGACTGTTGGCATCCCGGATGGCGTCTCGAACTCGCCAGGAGGTAGGTGAGAGCAGGCGGTGGCGATGGTTGTTTAAACAGCTCTTGATCTGGAGGCAGAGATTTGTGAGGGCTTCCAGATCTCGAGGAGGATAGAGCGTGGCGATCTCGTCCGCAACACGAGAGTTCAAGCCGTCAAAGAATCGAGCACATAACGCCTCCTCATTCCAGTCGCAGGCGGCCACCAGCGTTCTTGTTGCAGCTCCCTAACCTGGGCGAGTAGGTCTGCGACCTGGTCTGTAAGGGCTCCTACTTCCTGCGTGGTAGCATTGAGGCGAGTCGCCTGATGTCCAAGCATAGCTCCCTGCTGTTGCAGAGCAGAACGGAGTGGATCCATCCCCGCTGAGTTCCCAAGTTGTCATGACTTTTCACAAAGGAGACGGAACTCAAGTGCAGGTAAATGGGAATTTATTGAATAGTCCACCAAGAAGAGAATAAACAGTCCTCCAGACACCACCAAACCAGTCCGCAGAAACAACAGGGGTTGCAGGGAGAGCACTCAACCTGACGAGACTCACGGGGACGAGCACAGGACCACTCCGGGAGATCTTGCCCCGCGGAGGGAGAGCAGGAAGCGAGGAGAAACCTCGACCCTTAGATTCTAGAGAGACGACCACTGGTGGTGAGATGCCTGGTATAGAAGAGCCAGAAGAGTAGACCACTTGGTGGTGAGATGCCGGGGTGAAATCCGCCGAGAGGTCCGGGACGCCAATGAGAACTAATGAGGGTACAAAAGAAAACTAATAGAAACGAGGCAAGGCACTGGAGACAAAATAAATCAAAAGGGAACTAATAACTAAGACTACTGCTCAGGAGCGAAGGCTAGGAACTATGGAATATAACCAAGAACCAGAAACTACTACTAAGACAGTGACTGTGACTAGAAAATGTCTTGGTTATGGATGTAACCTCTGTTTCCTGATGGAGGGAACGAGACATTGTGTAGAACCGACAGATGGGGTTTGACTTGAGAACCTATCATCTTCCGACTAACTTTTGAAAAGGCCAATGAAATTGGCAAATGAAATTTGCATGCCGGACTCCGCCCCGGATATCCGGGTATAAAAGAAAGACTACGTGCTGCATTCATTCACCTTTTGGGCTGAGGAGCCTGAGAGCATCTCTTGACTGCTGCAGCGGGCGGCCAGCGTTGTGGCATGAAGGACACAACGTCTCGTTCCCTCCATCAGGGAACAGAGGTTACATCCGTAACCAAGACGTTCCCTTTCTGTCGGACTCTCGATGTTGTGTCGAACCGACAGATGGGGTTCCTATGGAAATCGGCACGGCGCTGTGCCGCGTCACAATCTCTAGCAAGTGACGCTGACTGGCTTAGGCGTGTCAGACGTGAGCGCTAGCGTGAAATTGTAACTGTCCAGTGGAGAGCTAGGGGGTCCCAGAGCTTTTTGACCAAAGGTGGGAAGCCCCTGCTACCGGCAGTCACGGGCGGAGACCTTCTTCTCTAATGGCGAGAAAACGCCCAGCACCGTAAGGGCCACTGGGGAAGCGCTATTTCCTCGCTGACGAAACGTGCTACGGAGGCCACTTCCTGCCGTAGGAAGGAATTCAGTGGAGACACCAACATGGTCTCGCCGGCAGGGGAGAACTCATGGGAGGAGTGCGCGGACTGTAAGAGAGTACCGCAAGATGTGGAGCCCACCTAGGGGAGGTCATGGGTTACCATCCTGGGAACCAGACCATGAAAATACATCATACGGAACCGCCCTGCTGGGGGGTTACTACGTGTGGGGCACTAGGTCCGGTTAGAGCCATATGCTAGATAACTAGCATGGGCTGGGCTGCTCTGCCCAGCCTGCCACCAGGAAGTGCTTAGTCATCGATGGAATGCCTATTCTTCACCCGGTGGGGGAAGAAGGGAGGCAGAAATAGCACACTGACCCACCTATGAGGGGGGAAGGTGCTTTCGCAGGCATACGCCCTACCGGTTGCCGGTCTTACCTGTTGGTACCATGTAAGACTCGGGCTGACACCGGTTCCACGCAGAGGCTGTAGAACCTCGCGAAGTTGTTGGGCGTACGTGGTGGGAACTTTGGGCACGTAGACGGGGCAGGGACCATCCCAGTCCGACCGACCAGCCATGGAATGGCTGGGGTCGGACCCGATGGTATTCTAGACCTCCTTGGGGTCCCCCGCTTCTGCCTCTGCGGCGGCTGCTGATGGGGCGGTGTTCTCCTCTGCGTCTTCTTCCGGGGGGCCGCCTGAGTGGGGTGCGCCGGAGCCGGCGTCAAAGAGTACCGGGGCTGCTGGGGAGCAGACGCCACATGGGATCTCGACGGCCGAAAGGCGGCCGAGTCGCAGCGGGGCAGGATGTGTTTAAGGGCCTCCATCTGCTTCTTAACTGTCGAGAACTGCTGGGAGAAGTCCTCGACAGTGTCGCCGAACAGCCCCCTTTGCGAGATGGGTGCGTCGAGAAAGCCAACTTTCTCTGCGTCACGCATCTGCGCAAGGTTCAGCCAGAGGTGTCTCTCCTGGACCACAAGTGTGGACATCGCCGGACCCAGAGCCCGTGCGGTCACCCATAGGGCGAGGTCGGTGGCGGTGCGGAGTTCCTGCATAAGTGCTGGGTCAGTCTTACCCTCGTGGAGCTCTTTCAACGCTTTGGCCTGGTGGACCTGCAAGATGGCCATGGCGTGGAGAGAGGAGGCGGCTTGGCCCGCAGCAGTGTAAGCCTTCGACACCAGAGATGCCAAAAACTTAAACACCTTGGACGGGAGTCTAGGTCGACCTCTCCGGGCACAGATGTACCGCGAGAACGAGCCGAAAAATGGGCATTCCAGATCTTACTGAGCTCCTCATGCACCTCCAGGAAATACGGGACCGGGGCCAGGCGCGGCTTGGAGTCGCGCTCAGACCCGAGGTACCACGTATCCAGCGGCCCGGGCAAGCGTGGCTGACATTTTGACGTTCCTGGGCTCGACCCCCCGAGGGAGGGAGCTCCGAGGAATCGTATGCCAGTAGGTCACCCTCCGATGCTGCAAGGGACATCTCATCATCATCACGCACCGTTTCTGAATACATGGCTGAGGAACAAGACGGGGTGGGACTGCCTCCTGGGGAACGGTCAGACAAGCGAGATGGGGCGCGAACGGTCCGCGAGCCTGTGGTTGACGGATTAATGCTCACGGTAATCCCCATATCACCCTCGCTGCTCGCCGTAGCGGACTGCCGGGCCCGTAGCCACTGCTGTCATGGAACGGGAAGCACACGAGGTGGTGGCTGGGCCCATAAAGAACACAGGCACCCGTGAACGCAACGTCTGGATCGCCATCCACCCACAGTGCGGGCAGGACGTATCCACGAAGGCTGCCTAAGTGTGCCGGACACCCAAGTTGAGGCAGTTTTTAGATGAAACATTTGCTCTTTTATATGAAAAAACAACTCTGGAACTGTCGAGACACTCAGGGGAAGCCGTTGCAGGAAGGAACAGTCCGCTGCACCACGTCGTAAGATTCCAGCAGTCAGGAAGATCAGAAGATCTGTACTTTGTGTTCATCAGATCGAAGGCTCCGAAGAACAAAAGGTGAATGAATGCAGCACGCCATCTTCCTTTTATACCCGGATATCCGGGGCGGAGTCCGGCATGCAAATTTCATTCGCCAATTTCATTGGCCTTTTCAAAAGTTAGTCAGAAGACGATAGGTTCTCAAGTCAAACCCCATCTGTCGGTTTGACACAACGTCGAGAGACCGACAGAAAGGGAACAAAAGCTAAGATAGTCAGGAGAATGGCTGTAACATACAACAGTCAACAGACACAAGACGAGAGAACGAGAGGGATAACATAAGAAAAGCCTTAATGACGGGACGGGGCTGCAGGTGAGGAATTAATGATAGAACAGGGGAAACTACTGATCGGGAAACGGCTACAGGTGTGAGTGATGTGAAACCGGTGAGGGAAAACCCTGACAGGGAGACACGGGGCGCGTGGAGTGACGCGGACACCGGACACGTGGAGAGCTGTCAAACAGTACTCCACGTGTTCAACAAAACAAACACACATAAGACACAACCCCCGAGGTGACCGGGATCACAACAAATTTTCTCCTTTGAAATTCCACTTGGAAATGTGTCAGAATACGGAAGTAAAAACGATCGCAACTTCCGGTTCACGGGGACTTAAAATAAGTCTCTAAAATAAAAGTTTTAACGAAAACCGATCAGTCCAAACTCTAAATTCTGATTTAATGAGCCAAAGCTTTGAACTCCCACCTGAGATGGCACACTTTTTTCTATTAATGTGCCAAGTTGCTATGTTGCTTGTCAATTACAAAGACCCTAAAGTTAGGAAAATGGCTTACATTGGTAAAAGTCTCTTTTGTTCAAATAATTATTAATAATAAATTCTAAAATTCATAAATTTAGCTGCTAAGTTATGACTGCGTATTAAAAACTAGTCTCACGTCGGAGCCAGGTGGTCGAGTGGTTCGTGCTCCGACATATGGCGCGGTGCGTCCCGGGCAACCCGAGTTCGAATCCCGCCTTGTGGTCCTTTCCCGACCCTACCCCCTCTCTCTCATCCACTTCGCTTCCTGTCCTCTCTACAACCACTGTCTCTCAAATAAAGGCAAAAAAACGCCAAAAATATATCTTTAAAAAAAACTAGTCTCACTGACTAGCAATTAGTTTGGACTAATCAGTCTTACTTTTCATATTTCAATAAGCCCAATCTACCTTTTTATGTAACTGATTTAAAGAAGTTATGACCAGTCTTGAAGAAAAAAATGAGATGACTAACTTCCAAAACTAGTCTAAGCAGTTTACGCATCCGGCACAAGGAAAGATTAAGAGAGTGTAAACATGTTGTCCACTGGGGCGAATAGTCTTATTTTGTGTCAGTGTCATGTGAGTGTGCTCTGGGAAAAGACAGAAGAGAGCAAATCATTGGAGGTCATAGGTGCAAATCCGCAGAGAAAACAATCGCTGGTAACAGATCTTCCTAATCTTTCCATTAAGACTTTTTTTTCTTCTTTCATAAGGCCAGTTTTTTAATATTACCTTATTAAACGTTAATGTAGTGTCTTTTATATCAAAAACAAATGTGCCAAAACTGTTTACAAAACAATTGTATAATGTTAAAAGATATAGACTCACAATCACGCTGTTAAATGCAGCTTTGCTATTGGTTATTTTAAAAGGGGGGAGGGGCCACTCGATGTGTCTTTGATGTCTTCCTTTTGAAGTTGAAATTACATCAACACATCAAATAAAATGCTCGTTTCAAGGCTGGGTCACTGGGTCTTTAAATAAATAAACGCATTGTTTTTTATAAAATTTTCGGCACATTAGGGCTCTGACAAGGTTTTGTTCCATCTGCCACATGGTGCATTGGGGTCTACCAATGTATGTTGGCATGTTGGCAAAAAAAAGGGTATGTTGGCAAAATGGTTATGTTTTATTCAGTTTAATTGTGTTTATTCATGTGTTTACTGCTACTGTATGTCTTACTTTGTTTTGCTGTAGCCTACAGACAAGGGCAAAACAAGTTCAGTTATCTGACAAGGGTAAACAAAAATGTTGTTCAATTGTTCATCTTTATTCATCTTCAGTTATTGGAACTCTCCGACTTGGACGGCATCTGTCAAAAATAGACTAGGCACCTATCGAAGCAGCGAAGAGAGCATCAGAAGCATTGACTTGAGTGGCTGTGATCAGCTCCGATGGCCACGTCGGAGCCATCATACACTGCAGACGTGTGCTGTCATGCAAAATATGTATTACTTTCTTTACTTCATTGAATGGTAACTAAATACCACAACTGTTGCTGACAAATTCAACAGTCAAAATACTAAAAACTGCTACAAAATAAGAACTCTTGTTTATCTCAACCACTAATTAAAACACTGAAGCGTGTTGAAAACCTCATGTTAGATGCCTCATTTGCAGTCACAGTAATGCTTCAAAATAAAGATTGAGTTATGCAACAATGTGCCTTTGATCATATGAAAGGAAAAGAAGATCAGAGGTGTGAACTAAAAATAGCACATTGTGATTCTAATTCACAACTTTCAGTTGGATGACAGTCAGTCTCGACTCACAAGACATGTAAGAAAATCACTACGAGTTTGTGTGTGAACAAGATGGTCTTTAGCATTTCAATACATAGTGTGTATAATAAAGTGTGCAAGTTTCAACAGTTGTGGAAAAGACATGACGCCAGTCCTAACTCTTACGGTATTAAAAGCTTGAACATTCTACTCAGCATCTTATTTAATTTTCCACAGAGATAGACGAATCATGTATATATTTTAGTAAATATGTAGGATAAACAATTTCTTTATCATTTAGGCCAGACATTGAATAGATCATGTAATAATGGAAGTCCACTTGAGACTGGCTGCTTAAATAAAATATGATACGAAAAATGAATATGAAAAAATTTCTTTAAGAGCATTTATTCAACAAAAAACTTCAGATTTATTGACTGCTATGGTACATATGTTATATTACTTTTTTGGAAATGGCAAAAAGTATTAAATAAATTCTAATTTGACCCACTTTTTTTTGACAAAAATTACAGTAGAACAAACAGCTTTGGTAGTTAACGAAGAATTTCAGTTCTGAGATGCTTTCATAGTTACGGTGACCGGTGGGTAACTTTTGCTTTGCAGTCTGAATAATATGCCATGACTGTTTATTTGGGCTCTCTGATAAATATGTGAATATTTGAATTAAATATAGGAATCTTGAGGCCTTGACAACCTGATTCAATTATTTAATGTCAGATGCATTTCATTTCTAGCTCAAAAAAGGGGCTGATGTTTATTACATAAAGTGTGAGATGATTAATCATTTGCAGATAGCAATGAAGAAGGAGTTGCAGTAGGATGCCTACATAATCTTAAACAGGCTGGGGTAAACCTGCTCAAGATGCTGTGAGTGTCTAAACAGACTCAAAACCCAGTTAACTTCATGCATTTAATGTACAAAAAGTCTAAATGTACTAAACTTATGTTTCTGAAATTAAGTTGTATAAGCAAACCTTCCCCTCCAACCACCTGTCATGCAGTAACATGTCATGATAGCTACAGAGAGAATAGAGGGTATGCATTGACATCACTTTCCCACGTGAAATGCCGGAACACGCCCCCTTGTGTGGCAAAACACTCAGCAAAATGGCTGCTTTCAATAGGAGAAACAAAGAGACCGGGACTATAACATGCAATTATTTGCTGAAATTAAAAGCACTTACGACGAATATTGCGTTTCCTGATTTTTATTTTGTACCTGATTTGTACCTTATTTATTGTTTACTTAAGGCCTTGCTTCGTGTATTTCCCCTGGCTTTGGGGGGTAAATACACGAAGCAAGGCCTTAAGTAAACATTTTCTACTTGAGCAAAACACCTTTAGCAGTTGAATAAACGTAGTTGACAATACGTTAATCTTTAAGTTTGTATGAAATACATCTGCTTGGAATGTAATAAGAAATAAGACATTGATATAAATTTACGCAACATATAAAGGTGTAGAATGTAGATAGGTAACACTATTATGGTATGGTTCAACAAAAACAACTCACCTGAGCTTAGTCTTATATGAAATGGCTAGCAAACATCCACGTTTCAGTATTCCATTTGTTTCAGCAAACTGCAGCAATTAATTCGCTTTTTTCTATCCTTCGACAGTCTTTAAAAAGAAATCTCAGATTTCGTGCTCAATCTGTTTGCACAATAAATCGCAGAACAACCTTTTCCTGTTTTAAATAGACAGTGTTGGGCAAGCTACTTGGAAAATGTAGTGAGCTAAGCTAACAGTTACTCTACATATCTCTACAATGAAGCTTCACTACACTAAAGCTACCACCCAGGGAAATGTAGCTAAGCTACAGCAACTTGACAAATGTAGCTTATAGGGGTGTGATGAGACACTTATCCTACGAGACGAGACAAGTTTTTTCCTCAATGATGAAATATATACTGTATAGGGAAAAATAGTCTTTTATTCACCTTAAAACACAAAATGCAAAAATCACTTCAAGTCATCATAAAATCACCTTGTACTTTATGAAATAAATAAAACTTCTATTTTAATGAATTATATTATGCAGTAATAAACAATATGTAAATACTGCCAAATGTTTTGTCACAAACTCAACTGTTATTGCACAAAAATATGCTTTTTTATGCTATTTACTTTTAGTAAAGAGCTGTGTCTGTTTTCTCTATATACTTTTGCATAGTGCTCGACTGCTCGTGTTAGCAGAGGTGGCGATCATATCACACTGGCAACCCTCCTTCCTCCACTGACTGAACCCACATAGCCTTCGGAGAAACAGGTAAAACTACATAAACACATCATGTTTTATGCTTACATTACACATAAGTAAGAGACAGATGATCTGTTTTTGAAGAGGTTTGCCTGTGAATGTATTTAAAATAACATAATGTGAACTTGTGGTACTTGTGGTACAGTAAGCTCAGCTGCTGATCAGCCACTCCCAAAGCACTGCTGGCAGCCGGAACCGCCGTAAACACTCGTGCTTGATATGCACAAGGCACTGCAGACACGAGCGAACGTTGAAACCCGTCCGTCTAGCGCGTTTACATAAAAAAACGGTGGGAAAGTAGCGCTGCGGGTTGGAAAATCACGTTGTCGAATGGCCGGGCCGGTCACTGTAGCTCTGCTCACAGTACGCACATACATTGTGCAGTTATTAGTTGTTCTGTACTGTAATGAAAACAGGTCACACCACCAACAAAATGTGCACTCACACAATGCTCCCAAATATATTTTGAAGTCACACATTTTACATTTAGGGAGCATATGAGATTAAAATGCTCGAAATTTCGAGCCCGACACACCATCATGCCAATTGCATGAGGATATTCTGTTTTCGCGAGACCAGTCGGTTCGTGCCACGAGATCTCATCACAACCCTAGTAGCTTACTAAGCTAGTTTTTATTTCATTTTTATATTGAACTGACTTTAGTCAAAATGCTACCTCAGTGATCAATATTCATGTCAGTCAAACAGATATAGTCAAACAGGCATAATTGTTCAGAAATTAATTTTTCCAATAAGGGGCAAATTTTGGAAGTGATTTCCAGGGGCATTTTTTCTTCTTTCATGAGGCCAGTTTTTTATTATTACCTTATTAAATGTTAATGTAATGTCTTTTATATCAAAAACTTACAGTACATTTAATCAATTAATTCAACCAATAAGAATAATGTATAGACAGTAAAATATTATCAACATCAACAAAAGCCATCTTTAACTGCAGAGATTGCATCTGTGATGGCTCATTACAAAGACTGTTTAATGCTGAACAAATGTGCCAAAACTGTTTACAAAACAATTGTATAATGTTATAAGATATATTTTTAAGAGCATAAAGTACACTATAAAATTATAAAAATAAAAAGTTTACGGCTGATTTGTCTTTAAATTGAAACGAGTCTGAAAAGCATGACATGTCGCATATAAAAACATCAGGCACTCATTACCGAGGACTGCAAGATTTTAAAAAAATCAATCACTGTTACGGGAATATATAGAAGATGATCAAATGATCACTCAAGCACTCAATGACTTAAGGTTATACATGAAAGAGTCTTGCTACTCTGCACAATAAATCTCTTTCCTATACATCACATCTGTAAGCGGTTGTTTACAGTTGTGTTGTTTCAGCACAGCTCTTCTTCACTAGTGATTCATTTAAAGGCCTCTGATTGGCCAGTATATTCATACCCTGAACTGTGATTGGTCGTAATGCTCACCGCTGTAGCAGATCAAAATATAATGATGTAATTGACATTCGTTCATTTTCACTTTTTAGATCGCAAATGTCCTAGTTCATTTTTATTATGCGGCGGCCTATCTTGAATACCTTTTATCTTGCATTTGGACGTCATTTTGTTCAACTCAACTCAACTTTATCTATATAGCACTTTTTACAATTTTCATTGTTACAAAGCAGCTGTACATAAGACATATTGACTATAAGCAAAACAATTGCTTATAAAAAGTTGTACCTGTAAAAACAAGAAAAAGGTGAAAACACAGAAGACAGACATACCCACATACATAACACTCCACACACACAATATGCACACATACTAACACACATAGACATAGACACACACACGGACACGCACGCACGCACGCACACACGTACACAAACAAGTACGCGCACACACACAGACATGCATGCACACACGCACGCACAGTGAAAGCACACATTTAGGATAAAGGAGAGAGAAACACAGGTCAAATATTAAACAGACTATAAATTCCTATATGAATAGAATAGAATGAGCTTTATTGGCCAAGTATGTTTCCACATACGAGGAATTTGTTATAGTGACAGAAGCTCCACAGTGCAACAGAAAGACAGCACCAGGACAGAACACAGATGATAAAAAATAATAATAATATACAATAATATAGAAATAGGCGATGTACAAAACAGCAAAAACACAATATACAATATAGACAATTATGTATGTACAGGTCTGATATGTGCGAATTTGGTGAATAAATAATGCAAAATAGAGTTGTGTGTTCCGCGTTTAATGTCAAGTGTTCAGAAGATGGATTGCCTGAGGGAAGAAACTGTTCCTGTGTCTGGTCGTTCTGGTGCTTAGTGCTCTGTAGTGTCGACCAGACGGTAACAGTTCAAAAAGGGAGTATGCTGGGTGTGAGGGGTCCAGAGTGATTTTACCAGCCCTTTTGCTCATTCTGGATGAGTACAGTTCTTGGAGAATGGGGATGGTTGTACCAATGATACGCTCAGCAGTCTGGACTACCCTCCGTAGTCTTCTGAGATCAGATTTGGTAGCTGAGCTGAACCAGACAGTTATAGAAGTGCAGAGGATGGATTCGATGATGGCAGAGTAGAACTGTTTCAGCAACTCCTGTGGCAGGTTGAACTTCCTCAGCTGGCGAAGGAAGTACAGCCACTGCTGGGTCTTTTTAACAATAGAGTCAATGTGAGTGTCCCACTTCAGATCCTGAGAAATTGTGGTGCCCAGGAATCTGAATGACTCCACTGCAGTCACAGTGCTGTTCATGATGGTGAGTTTGGGGAGAACAGGGGGCTTTCTCCTGAACTCCACGATCATCTCAACAGTTTTAAGCGTGTTAAGTTCCAGGTTGTTAAGACTGCACCAGACAGCCAGCTCCTTGACCACCTGTCTGTAAGCAGACTCGTCACCATCCTGAATGAGGCCGATCAGTGTGGTGTCGTCTGCAAACTTCAGGAGCTTGACAGAGGGGTCTTTAGATGTGCAATCATTCGTGTAAAGGGAGAAGAGCAGTGGGGAGAGAACACAGCCCTGAGGAGCTCCAGTGCTGATGGTGCAGGTGTTGGATTTGAATTTACCAAGCTTTACTAACTGCTGCCTGTCTGTCAAGAAGTTGTTGATCCACTGACAGACAGGGGTGGGGACGGAGAGCTGTGCCAGTTTATTCTGAAGGGTGTCCGTGATGATGGTGTTAAAAGCGGAGCTGAAGTCCACAAACAGGATCCTCGCATAAGTCCCTGGTCTGTCCAGATGCTGAAGGATGAAGTGCAGTCCCATGTTGAGAGCATCATCCACAGACCTGTTTGCTCTGTAGGCAAACTGCAGGGGGTCCAGTAAGGGACCAGTGATGTCCTTCAGATAGGCCAAAACCAGTCTTTCAAATGATTTCATGGCCACAGACGTTAGAGCCACAGGTCTGTAGTCATTAAGTCCAGTAATTTTGGGTTTCTTTGGGACTGGGATGATGGTGGAGCATTTGAAGCATGAGGGGACTTCACACAGCTCCAGTGATCTGTTGAAGATCTATGTGAAGATGGGGGCCAGCTGGTCAGCACATATTTTTAGGCAGGCTGGTGAAACACCGTCTGGGCCTGATGCTTTCCTTCTTTTGTACTTTATGAAGACCTGGAACACATCATCTTCAGTGATCTGAATTGTAGGTGTGGGAGAGAGGGGGGTTGCTGAAGGTGTGAATGGTTGTGTGGAGAGGTGTTCAGGGCAGGTGTGGGGTGTTTTTTCAAACCGGCAATGAAACTTGTTCAAGTCGTCAGCTAGTTGTTGGTTCTCCAAAGTGCTGGGGGATGGTGTCTTGTAACTGGTGATATCTTTCAGACCTTTCCACACTGAAGCAATATTAATTATGTAAAACTTTAAAATTCTAATTCTAAAGCATCCCCCGGCAGTCTTGTATAAAGTACTTGAAAGCAATACTTGAGTAAAAGTACAAGTATCTTACCGAAAAATGACTTTGGTAGAAGTTAAAGTCACCCTTTAAAATATTACTTGAGTAAAAGTCTTAAAGTACCTGACATTTAGTATACTTAAGTATCAAAAGTAATTGTCTGATATAACATGTACTTAAGTATTAAAAGTAAAAGTAAAGGTATTTAAAAAAAAGTGAACGGTTAGAATTTTGAGGTAATTAAATCAAAGCAAATCTCAAGTTCAACAAAATGCACGGTGCTTTTGAAGATGTGAGTAATCCTGAAGGCTCCTCTGTAACCTGCCATTAATTAGCCTAATGTGGTCTAAAAAAAATCCCTCCACCGGTGTAACGCTAATTTACTATTCGGCCGCCACTTAGGCTATACCAGAAACCGTTATTAACCATTTCAGTATTATGTGTTGAATTAATTCGGAGGGAAAATCATTGGTGTTGTTAAATATCTGCACATTGGCTAATCAGAAAAGTTAACTAGCACACGTTAGCCTGGCCATCACGTTAGCCAGATATCTGAACAGGCTTATGATAACTAATTCATGTTAAATAATGTGAATTGAATGAAAATTAATTTAACCTACCTCGATGTGCTTCTTCAGGTTGGACGGGGAGTTTTTAAATGCCAATATTTCAGTGACTCTCGGTAGGCATACCGGGTTTCCATCCAAAGTTGCGAATTTAGCTTATGCGCAAAATTGGAAAATCGCATAAAACATTTGCCGTTTCCATCCAACTAGTCAACCTAATAAACTGGCACTAAATATCAGTAAGAGAAACCACTGAATATAATAGTTTTGATATACTTGCGCAAGCAGACGATTAGGAAACTCAATAAATGCGGTGCTTTTGTGGATGCCTGCTGTTCGGGAAACACAGCCGTGACAGCTAGTTCTAAGAGGCAATTACAAAAATACTTGACGACTTTGCTCAGGCGTTTAAGAATGACCATCACAACATTTCTGATGCTGTGTCACAAGATCATTACTCTGGTTAGTCAGGTTACGCAGTCTCATAGTGCAGTTACGTGACTTTTTGGAGGAATTTATTCAGCAAATGCGTTTCCATCTCCCATTATTCGCATTAACCCTTTTTCGCAAAAATGAAAAACCACCTCAAGCGAGCGTAAAAACCTTTTTGCGAATTAAGGGTTTTTAATTAGAAATTTGGCATTTCCATTCTGATGCGAAACTTCAAAATGCGAATAAAACCAGAGTAATGGAAACCCACACTTAATCCGGTAGGAAGAATTTTTCACTCCAATGTACGAAAATATTTCTTGCAAATACGGCCACGGGTGTGTAACGTTATCTTCGTCACCACCACGGAGTTCACCAAGTTCGTCACTGTAGTCGAGATGCTCGTCATCTGCTACCGGAGTGGTAACGTTAGCAGCAGAGCCTGCAGCAGGTGCTTCCATGATGGCATCAATAATGTGACATGCCCGGACAAGCAGGACTTCTTCTTCGTCGTGCTTGGCGGTTGACATGACAACAAACAGGCATTACGTCACCAACTCAAATTTGTTCTGAAAATTCTTTCATTTGTAGTAAGGAGTAACGAAGATGGTTAGGAGAAATGTATCGGAGTAAAAGTACACATTTTATTTAGGAAATGTAGTGGAGTAAAAGTGAAAGTTGTCAGAAATATAAATAACGAAGTAAAGTACAGATATGTGAGAATTCTACTTAAGTACAGTAACGAAGTATTTGTACTTCGTTACATTACAACACTGTCCCCCGGCCAGGCAAATAGTGCAAAAGAACAGTATGCAAACGGTGGCGAGGAACCCAAAACTCTAATCGAGAAAAAAAAACTCAGGAGAACCCAGGCCCAACCAGGGGATTCCAGTTCCCCTCTGGCAAAAGCTGCTGCCTCTGCACAAGCTCCACAGAGCTTGCACAACAAGGCTAATTAAAAATAAATAAACTTACTAATAAGGTAAATTATAGTTTTAAGATTATCACTCATAATCTAATAGCAATTGAAATTTTGTGGTGAAGACGTGTCAGGTCGCCGCTTCCCATTCTCCGCTCTACCATCAGGTCTGGGCATGAACTGCATCCTGCTCGCTGTGGTAACCTCGGAAACAATGAGACAAGACTGGCTGAGAGTAGAGTACTGTTCTGCACTCTTTGATGCAACAATTACATCAGTTGTGTTCCTGGTTCCGGTTGATCTAACTAATGCAGCCTAAACCCTCAGAGGATTTATATTATGGAAGTGTAGTGTATGCAAGATTAAAAAGATGCGTCTTTAGTCTAGATTTAAACTGACAGAGTGTGTCTGCCTCCCGGACAGTGCGGGAAGACTATTCCAAAGTTTAGGTGCTAGATAGGAGAAGGATCTACCACCTGCACTTGATTTTGAAATTCTAGGTATTACCAACTGACAGGACGTCTGAGAGCGTAATGCACGTGAAGGACTGTAATACAAGAGGAGTTCACTCAAGTACTGAGGAGCTAAACCATGTAGGGCTTTATAGGTAATAAGCAAGATTTTATAGTTAACGCGATGCTTTATAGGTAACCAGTGCAAGGTTGACAGAACCGGGCTAATATGTTCATACTTTTTTGTACGTGTAAGAACTCGAGCTGCCGCGTTTTGGACCAGTTGGAGTTTTTGTAATAAGCCTGCAGGGCAATCACCTAACAGTGCATTACAGTAATCTAGTCTTGATGTCATGAATGCATGAATTAACTTCTCTGCATCTGACATTGACAGCATATGACGTAGTTTAGATATATTCTTAAAATGGAAAAACGCAATTTTACAGGTGTTGGCGACATGGCTCTCGACAGATTACTATCGTTCACCTTGGTGTCATTTTTACAAAGCCTCTGTTAATTTCCCACCCTGGTCTAAACGTAATGTTAGTATCCGATCTCTATTCTAATTGATTCTCTGCTAATGAAGCCTAACGTTAATTTACACAATGAAAGGTGGTTCAGGAAACCTAAATCAAAGGCTAAATAGTGAGACGTACTTAAAATATGATGCTTCCTTCTTGTGTATCTCTAAATCAGCGTATTCCCTCATGCAAGTACAATGGGCTGCCGGCGAACATCAAAATAAAAACTTTGTTCAACAAGAGGGGAATCAGATGTCAGTCACCATTAGTAACGAATACAATATTGGGGTTGGCACCTACAGCAGCCAATTGTAAGTCACACAGTTGTATGGTGGTGGCGTCACTTGCTGATCCAGGATCAGTGATCCTTAGCAGTTGTATTTCCGATTTGAGCCTGAAATTTAGAAATGTGAAAATGTAGCTTGTGAGGATGCTACCGCGCGACTTTGCTACTGAAAAGCTATTTGATTCAGAAAACAGCGATGCTACCACCACGCTACTGAGAAATGTAGTTAAACTAGTAAAGTTACTACTTGTAGCGCTACTGTAACGCTACTACCCAACACTGTAAATAGAGTATACATAGCGGTAAACACTGCTGCATTCAGTCTTTCTGTCAGTCAGTGGACGTGGCTCGCTCGACTTCATGTGACTTGACGTGTGCAGTGATGTCACGTGCTACCCCTCTATTGCACTTATTACTCAGGTAATTGGCTCACAGAACTGAGTGCCCGTGAGCAGAGCAGCTGCCACTGAAATGAATGGAAATACTAACAGATATCTTTCTACATTCTACAGTAGCCTTTTATGCATGTTGAAAAGACCTGCTCAGACAGCATGAATTCACAGTGGGTCATTTCCTTCAAGGTTGACTGAAAATAAATTTCAGTATCTAATCAATTCCCAGTGTATAAAATCAAGTCCTTTCCTACGTTCTATGTGTAAAATATGTTGTTTCATGTAATGTGGAAGTAAAATAGGTTGTGAATTTTATGTCGACTTTAACTGCAATGTTGCTCTATTACTAACTCACGCGTTGCAGACAGATCATCTTGACCAGTTTAGCCATGATGGGGGACAAATCAAAACAACATCAATGTGAAAAAAATAAACTCATGCCATGTTAATAACCAAAACAGTTTGTTTACTGGTGATTTAAAAATGATGTCAACTGACAGAACCAGCTCTTCTACTTAAAGACCCCCTGTAGTGAAAATCAAGTTTAAATGTTGTTTATATGTTTAATGTGCTTTAAGACAAAACATGTCCAAATCTATAATTTTAAACCATTGCTGAGTATTTCCTACATAAAACATCACATCAACTCATCCCTGTGGATCAGCAGCTTGAAAGATAAATATGCAATGTTATCACATAGATTCGTGCTGAAACAATCGCTGCACTACTGTGTCAGCTCTGAGTTTTAGGCATCTTTTAGCGCTGGGACAGCTCCATATATCAGTTTCAAAGGATCTCCAAATCCAGCGTTATATCCACCGTTTATATAACATTCATCGCCCAAATGCAGTGGACAAACAAAAACCCGAACTTCGCGAACGTATGCCCTCTCCTGCACACAAGTGAAAGTGACGTTTGCGCATGCTCCTTCTCCTGCTCTCCTTGCTGCCGCGGGAGATTTGTCCAATAAGGGACTAAGAAAAATTGTTACGAAACAGTTTTATATGTTCGAAAAAAACTTTCCGAAACTTGTACGATTGCTGGGGGAGTGTATCGAGCACAGAAATACTACGTAATACGCCATTTTTTGACAAGTTGACCATGTTAAGCATGAGAAGACAGCACATTTAACATTGTAAAGAAGTCAGAATGCATGAAACACCGTTGCACGGCTGCTTTAAATATGTCATTTTGATGGTCAAATATAAGTTTTAAGGGATAAAATTATCGACCACAACTTAAACCAATGTAAGGATGCTTCCAGCCTTGCCAAGCGGGTAGTATGTCTTTGTGGACTGTCAGGTGGTCAGGCTGAAAGAACACAACTTTGGTTAGATCCCTTAAAGAGATACTCAACCCAAAAATGAAAATTCTGTCATGAATTACCCTCCCCCCAATTGGTCTAAACCATGTAAAAATGTCTTTGTTCTATTGAGATATTTGGAAAAATGTTAGCAAGTGATATTTCTGGGACATCATTGACTACCTTAGTAGGACAAATTAAAATGGTAGTCAAAGGTACCCCAGAACTGTTTGCTTTCCTACTTTTCCACCATCACGCCGACCCGTTCTAAGTACGGTCTAAAACAGTTATGATTCCACGTGAGCCTGGTTCGGCACAGCACAATTAAAAAACGTTCTCGGCCCGGAATTTTCAGCATGGTTGTCTAACTCTTGCAGTACCAAGGCAGTGAGTGACGCGTTTGTGTTTCCATTCTAAAAAGGTCCATTATCAGCCCTGCTATGGAAAATGAAACCATTTACATATACCAGCTGGCCTGGATTGGCATGGAGTGGAACGATTAAGAAAAGCAAACGGTTCGGGGTGATGGTGGAAAGTGCTTCTAAATTCTTCAAAATATCAAATTTTGAGTTCAACAGAACAAAAAAAGATACAATAATTTTTCCTACTATGGTTGTCAATGATGTCCCAGAAATGTCAGCTTTTTGTGTTCATCGGAACAAAAAAATGTATACAGGTTTGGAACAACTTGAGGGTGAGTAAATGATGACAGTATTTTAAGTACTTTAAGCTGTTTTGTCAGTAGGGCGACCTAATCTACAGTAGGTGGTTTTTAAAGCTGAAATCTGTTTCACCAATATTTGAATAAAAATAGAGTTTATATTTATTACAGATAAAGCAGAAAGTAAATCAAAGTAATCAGAAAGTGACATCAGCGAGAGTGGCTCATTAGTAGTGAAAAGCCACCATGGCACTAACAGCAACAGAGCTGTGCGCTAATTAGCCCGCTAATGCTACTTCCCCTGCTTTGTGCCTTAAGTGACAAAAAGTCCATAAACTAATGAGCTCCACTGAAAAATAACCATTTTTTTCATGGGACAAAACATGTTATGTTGTCCTTTATTAAAAGTGATTTTCCCCTCTTTCAAACACCATATGAAAGAAGCAGTTTCCTAAATTAATAGAGCCTTATTGTATATTGATAGTAGGCCTATTAAATCATTAATTCATTAAATAGGTCCTGGAACTTTAAGTATAGCCAAGTAATGGTTCGATTAAGTTCAGGTTGCCCTTCTGTCTGGTGTGTTCAAGATCGCTTTCTGGGGGCCAGCATCCCACCAGGAAAACTCCTGGTGCACCAGGCAGCCAGTCCACCCCTGGTTCTTATACTGGTAAGCTAAAAAGGGATGTAACAATATTATTGATATCGTGTTATCGCAATAGCAAAATTGCCTCAATATTATCGTGGTCACATGACTGTATTAAACGATAGGTCTTCCGGGCCTAACATAAAGAAAGTTAGAAAAAAGAATAGATGTTACCTTTGTCAAGGTCCACCCATATCATACTATAAATCATACCTTGAAGCAACAGTTATGATTAGAGGATAAATAAAAAAGGATGCTTATGGCACGTTTCCAAGTCATCATTTGTCATTTAAATATCGCAATATTTTTATACAGTGGACTTTATACCGAGGTATTATCGTACAGTGAGATTTTGATATTGTTACATCCCTACTGGCTAGTAGGGCTGTCACGATTATGAAATTTGATATATTTGAATTAGGGCTGTCACGATTATTAAATAATCGTCTCATCGCGATTGTTTGACCTCATCGCGATGATTTCGGATCATCGCAATTATCGCACATCTCTATAGAAGACACTAGGGGGAGCTGTAGTGCATCTGCATATTGCATATTTTAGTGTATATATTGTTACTAAAGCATTGTAATACTTGTAAAATGTACCACCACAACACAATCACTAAAAAAAAAACTAAAACATATATAAATTACCTGCAGTACAATTTAATATTATTTAAGCAAATCTCAGTGTGAAAACCAGTCTACCAAAATTTCATTAACACAGAAGTAAAATTTTATTGTAGTCTTGCAAGTGAGAAAAAAAACAGACTAGAAGCTTTTCTGTGACTGATAGTATTTTATTGGTGGCTTCATTTCACCCCTGATGAATTTACTTCATTTACAAGTATTTGGTGGTTGTATTATTGACAGGTGAAAGCCTAAACCTTGAATATATGATGACCCAATTTTTTCCGATGTATTTCCAAGAAAAAAACATAGTCTTGTATTCAGAACAATATGGTCATTTCAATCGCTGAATCAAAAATGAATGAGAATTAAATGTCAAAGCTCAAAAACAGACAATTAATCGGCATAATCGCCAAAGCCCTAAAACAGACAATTAATCGCCATAATCGCAATGATTTATCAGACAATTAATCGTCAATCAAATTTCATAATCGTGACAGCCCTAATTTGAATAAATCATTGCGATTATGGCGATTAATTGTCTGTTTTAGGGCTTTGGCGATTATGACGTTTAATTGTCTGTTTTTGAGCTTTGACATTTAATTCTCATACATTTTTGATTCAGCGATTGAAACGACCATATTGTTCTGAATACAAGACTATGTTTTTTTCTTGGAAAACATCGGAAAAAATTGGGTCATCATATATTTAAGGTTTAGGGTTTTACCTGTCAATAATACAACCACCAAATACTTGTAAATGAAGTAAATTGATCAGGTGTGAATTAAAGCCACCATTAAAATGCTATCGGTCATAGAAAAGCTTCTAGTCAGTTTTTTCCTCACTTGCAAGACTACAGTAAAATTTTACTCGTGTGTTAATGAAATTTTGGTAGACTGGTTTTCACACTGAGATTTGCTTAAATAATATTAAATTGTACTGCAGGTACATTGTATATGTTTTAGTCTTTTTTTTAAGTGATTGTGTTGTGGTGGTACATTTGACAAGTATTACCATGCTTTAGTAACAATATATACACTAAAATATGTAATATGCAGATACACTACAGCTCCCCCTAGTGTCTTCTATAGAGATGTGCGATAATTGCGATGATCCGAAATCATCGCGATGAGGTCAAACAATCGCGATGAGACGATTATTTAATAATCGTGACAGCCCTACTGGCTAGACATCCTTTTAACTTGCTAGCTAATGTAATTTACAAATATGCAGTAATGTTTGTTAATGTGGTTGCCGGTGAAACAGTATAAAGCACTTTTTGCTAAGCAACATTACAGTAAACTTTTTAACACAGAGCAAACAGAAAAAAATAAAATGATAATATAAAACATGAAACATATGGAAAAATATCTTTGAAAAATAAAGAAAGGCAATTGTGGCCAAGAGAGAGAAATAAACAGGGTGCTATATGGATTAAGTCAGGTTCAGTTTGGCAGGACGGCCTATTAATGTATTGTATATCTAAACATTGTTAACATAGTGTCAGTGCTACTGTGTAAGGGTACATTTACTACAGAAAAGATTTTTCTTTACGGTCTCGAAAAGTTTCGGAGTAGATTTTCTGGGTGGTTACCACAGTACTATTATTGGCCCAGGTTAAAAGAGCCCATATTCTGGTCCCTCAGGCATGTCCTATGATGTGAATCAGATTTTTTGGACGGTTTATTTATCTGCCAGATATGTTTTAGGAAGCAGCTCTAATTAAGACAAATAAATACACTGTCTTTCCATGAACCTCAAAGTAGATGCAAATGTGCATTTTTGGTTACGGTTGGTCTTCAAGGTCAATTATCCAGACATATTGAGATATTGAACAACATTTCTAGCCTAAACTGCTCTGACTGTGACTCTGTAAACAGGCCTAATAAAAATATGTTGTTCCGTCTACATCTGAAGCTTCTTACCCATGATGCAGATCTTAGGAGTAAGGCCAATCTTTTTGTTATGCATGGCATGGGCGTATGAAAACAGTGAATTTGAAATGCAAACAGGCCAATATGGGCTGTTCTTGAGGGAAAAGAAAGCTATCTGGAATATCTCGGGGACAAACGTTTGAAGGGTAAGTCTTTTGGTAGTGGCAAGATCACCTTGAATAGTTTGACATGATAAAAATTGAGTGACATTGAAAATTGTGAAGTGCAATATGTTACACGCAACTTGATGCATAATGATTTTCCTCAAAACAACAAATTAAGAAACATCGATTTTCAGACTTGCCCCATGGTATGTAAGTAACAACCATTTTTCTGACCAACAAAACTGAAAATCTCTCTCTTCCTCACAGGTCTGCACAACATGCCTGATTCTGTCTGTTTCAAGAAGCGCTTATGCGCAAGTTGATACAATTTTCAGGAATTCATTTCATTTCAATTTCAGATTCAAGTTAATAATAGTACTCACAACAAGTAAGCCAAACTGCCATCAAATACATGTTTTGGCACTCTTTAGACCCTTGAAGCACATTGTTAATGATGTCCTCAATGTCAAGTACAATTTCCTAACCCTTTCATTATATCTGTTCCTCCTCAGCATCTGCGAGGGAAGCGCTCTGAGCCAAACTTCTGTTCAGCCATATCCTCCTCACACACTGAATTCCATAATCTGCTGTCAGCGCCAACATCCTTTACCGAAGGGCACCTTAAAGCCACTGAGTAGTCTAAGAACTGATCCAATCAATACAGACTGTATATGGCTTCAGTGGGTTATTGTCCAATTAGGGAAACTTCTCTGTTCCCTTGTGCTTCTAAAGAATGACACTGGATCAATGATAATAGTTTTTCTAATATTTTAAAATTATGACCCTCTCGCCATTTGGAATTTGTAATATGTGTACAGCTTACCACAATTTAAATGCTTCATTTTGTTTGTTAACAAGTAATAGAATCACCATGATGGAATACTCAATTGCACTCATGCGGGCTGAAACATGATTCAAAACGATTGCATTAATGATACAAAATGCAGTAAAGTGTAGTGGGATTTAGATGGCAGGGTGTCACATGGGACAGAAGTACTTCAACGCTTTGCTTCAGACCTCAGCATGGGAGACATCAGAATGAACCAAAAATGTATTAAAAAACTGCAGTAGGTCCTGTTGGTTTAAATATTTCTGTAAAAGAATACACTTAATATATGTGTAAGAATGATTTAATATGGCTGGATGCCTGACCACGGCATATTAAGAATGATGGATTCATTGTTTTGAGAAATGTTTTGGGGGCGTGTATGAAATAGGCTATGGATACAGGTGCCAAGAGTTGTGAGTTAGGTGGCTTTCACACTTGCAGTTTAGATCGGAACGGGGCACGGTTTGCATGAAAAAAGGCTAATGTGAAAGCTGTCAAGCTGTCTGGTGTGCACCGAGGTACCGAACCCGAGACTACCTGAAGGAGGTGGTCTGAAAGCGGTTGCACTCCAACTGCGGCGCGGTTCACGTGAATGTGAAAGCAACACAGACCTGGGTGCGCACTTGTTCAGTAACCTGAAGTAAAGTAACCTGCACATGTGTTTTAGCAGATTATGATTTATTTACTTCCATAAAACACATGTAAGAGATGATAGCATTGATGATTTACCTCGGTTTCGAGCGAGCCTGCATTATATTTGCGTGTTGCGAGTGCAGTCAGAGCGGCAAATGAATGTTAATTAGTGCTGTCAATCGATTAATCACACATTTTTCCTGTGATTTATCACGATTAATCGCACATAACATTATATATTTTTTAATAATCCAGTTTTAAAATATACTTTTACATTCTAATAATTTCACATTTAAACTTCAAATTAATGAAACTACAGATTTCTTTAACAGCATCATTTTATGAGTGAAAGCCAACATTCTGATATTAGTACTGCAATGTCTCTATTAAATTGATTTTTTTTTTGCAAGCAGCAGAAAGCGTCTGCATGCAACATACATACAATAAACTAGGGCTGAAACGATTCCTCGAGTAACTCGAGTTATTCGAATACAAAAAATCATCGAGGCAATTTTTGTTGCCTCGAAGCCTCGTTTAATCCATTTAACTACAGTACACACGGAGCACTGCGTTTCCCCACGGACCGTTATTACTGACGCACAGCCCGCTAAACTATTCATGTTACAGGGCTCTGAAGTCTCATGCAAATGCCTTCACCGTGAGACACACGCGTTTTAGTATGTTCACACGCTCACACGTGTTTCTCATGCTGATAAATAACTGATAGTTTATAGGGCTGTGACGGTTGCCGTAACAACCGCACCACCACGATGGTAAAGTGCCATGACGGTGGCAAACTGCCACCGGCGGTAGTGCACGTCACTCTGACAAATATAGGTGTAATAAATATGAGAGTTGCGATAACGATTGCTAGTTGTAGCCTTTCAGTTGTGGATGGTTTTATTTAAAAGATTTTAAATTAACAGAAATTATTGGCATACGTTTCCGTTGGTGCGTTCGAGCGCGGGCCTGCACGGCAAAACCCAGGTTATTCTGCGGGTTTTGCAATGGATCTTATTGTGAAATGAACAGATACGTAAAATCAAAACTGACTATGACCCGCTTGCTTTTTTAGTCGGAGCGCGCGCAGGTTTTGCCGCGGTTGCGGAGAGACATCTATTCATTTGCGCTCCTGTGCACATCTTCTGAACGCGCATTTAGTGCAGATGTACACATTTTAATCTGGACAATGTCAACAAGTAAGTTTCACATCAACGAGTCGGAAAAAGTAAAGTTTTTATGGCAATCTGAATAGGAAAGCCAATGTAGGTTTAAACAGTTTGTTTCAAATGGAATTGTTAAGTACTGCGAGGGTTAATACGCCAATGACTGAAGTTACTGCAACAAGAGCTTTTTTATTTAGTATTTAGCTTTCTTATATCATTTAAGTTTTCATTATTTACTGATGTTTATTTAAATGTTTTATATGCTGTAGCGTGCCGTTTCACTGATGGATTTGCGCGTTAAACATTGACGGATGTTTCATCCTCATTTAATTCAGATATCATATTTCAATTATTTAACAATTTCAAGTATTTAAATAAGGTCTATATTTCTCTTCCACTCGTCATGTGGTTGCTACACGCAAATATAATAATATAAATATTATTTATATAAATAATATATATTTCTCAACCACCGCACCATCTATTACCACCGCAGTGGTAAAAAACTGCCACCGTCACAGCCCTAATAGCTTATTGAAATGGTGAACTGATATTTTACTTAGTTTAAGTCTATTTTACGAGTGAAACTTGTTTTCCGGCTGCATTGAGTCCATCAAACTAGATGCGGACTAGTGGACACCGAATCCTGTTATTTACACATTTCATCTGTCTGTTCTGCGTGAATGAACTGCACAGTTGAACGTGCTACACGCGTGATGCTCATGAATTTGTCTGCGTCTGCGCTGAATGAGGACATGAACTTCACCTCCAGAGTTGCGCTGAGAGTTTATTTCACAAACATGTTATTGTTTGAGTAAAGAAACAGACATACTAAAAAATAAGCGTCTTCTGACAACCTGCCAAAATAAAAGTCATAGGCTATTGTTTGAAATTATTATTTCCATTTTTATTCATGTTTCTTATTTATATATTTGTATTATATTGCATTTTGAATTTAATATGGCAATGGAATGTACTAAATGGGTTTAGTTTTCACAGATATTAATGTATGCTATTTCAGCAATAAAAACTAATTGTTCTAAAAAGGAAACAAATTAGTTGTTTTACTCATTTTAAGAGACCTGTCTTATTTTCTCTTGTATATTTAGTATTGCTTTTTAATAAAGAAAAAGTACTTATTATCCGAATACCCGATTAATCGATGGAAAAATCAGTAGAATACTCGATTAGGAAAAGAATCGATAGCTGCAGCCCTACAATAAACCCAAGTGCTGTTTACTCTGCTGCACAAAATAGAACCAAATTAATAAAAAAACACAAAATATTGACCCATGTTCTGTTTTCTGTCATGCATGCCGCCCGTTTGTGATTACGTAAAATGAATGCAAATGCACCAGGGTTCAATAAAATCCTGCTGAGTGTGAAACCAAACCAATGCTGCGGGAGGCGCCAGGAACAATCACAATCGGGGTTCGGACCCCAGCAAATGAGCCCAGTGTGAAAACGCCCCTAGTTTCGCCAATGATGCATAGTACTATGGTGGCTATAGCCCAGCACACTAACAACATGCTAATTAAATGAATCACTGCCTAAAATATCAGAACTAGACTAAATAAAATATGTAAAATGTGTCAACTTAAGGCATCAACAAATACTGTAGATTTTTTTAATTTGTCATTCATTATGACCTATTAACTGGATACACTGCAAGAGTTACAGAGTCAAAAATGCTAATTATAACTATTCATAACTATTTATGGGCAAATATTACTTAATGCATTACAATTATTTTAGGTGTCATATGTCTGCTTGTCTTGTCCTCCATTTTTTTATTTGTAGAGTTTACTCTTTGTCTCCTTGTCTGATTCTCCTTCCCCGTAAATATTATGTCTATCTAAACCCCTGTGTTTCTTGTCCGGAATTGTTTTCCTGACACAGTACTGTGTCTCTCATGTCATGCTGTGTTTTGGTCCCTTGGTTTGGATTATAGTCTTTTGGATTTAATAAAGAGCTGATTTATCGCATTTGGATCCTGCATGTGTGGCACACTTAATTTGTGACAATGGGTCAAATTTATAATAATATAATATTGTTTTTTATTTATCGGCTTTAAAATAATCTCTAAAAGTTTACCTAAAAACATCACATGTAAGAATCTACAATGTCACTGACACAGTGGCAGTAAATCAAGCATTTTTCAACCTCCCAGTGAGATATACTGTAATAAAGTGACTAGTGTCACATCTAGTTTTTTTTTTTTAATTAGAGGAGAGACCTTTTTCAGCAGTGCAATGCTCATCCACAGAAGTTGTCAAGAGTAGCCATTAGGGAGTGATGAGGTATATGTATTTCTATGTCTATAGACAGTGAGCACAGTGCAGTCAAGTGTCATGTGCAGTCATCACTTTTGCACCTCCACAACATCTCCTTCTCTCACTTGTGCCGTGAATCTGAGGATTTGTATTTGAGTCAAGTCATGTCAGATTGACTGTATAGACCCCTTTCCGGCCGACGTCACGCTTACGTCACGGCATTAGCTGGAGGCAAAACAAAGGGAAAACTGCAGGCGGCCAATACAAACCAGCACAGATTCGGCTACATAAGGAGTTTAAAATATCATCTTGTTGTGTTGTTTAGTGCCACAATCGACAGAATACACTCACCAATTTGATATTTTAACACATGCTGCCATTGCCAAACAAAAACACTGACGAAAGCTGTAGTTAAACACAATAAAACAAGCGGACTGAACAGAAACGATCATCAAACATGCCCTTTATCACTTCATAACACTTAAGATTAAAAAACAACTGTCTTTTGTTGGTGTGGATTATGATTTGTGACTAAAAATATCTCACGTATGCCCAAATCAGAAACTGGGGAAGAAGGTTATTTTTCATGTAGCGTTAACTTTTGAAGGCATAGTGTATGCTAGCTCACTTTGTTAGTTATACAACTAGCAGTTGAGTATAGACCATAAACTTAACATAAAGGAAACTGTTTGTCATCTCTTTTTCTTTAGTTGTCACAAGGGCATTAGTATAAAGGGAGAGGGAACAGTAAGAAGGCTCATTGTCTTCTGTGTCAGGTTTGTGTTCAAGTAAATGCATTTGCTAACGTTTGCCACTGTCATTACACACAGGAATCAATAGATGTATATGCACTCAGTTTGTCTTTACTATACACGCTTGGTTTCTCTGTCTGGTAGGTGTAGATGTAGGCCACTTAACTGGAGGTAATCCTGTCAGTTCGTCCTTGGATCCATTGAGTGAGCGAGCGCGTACAGGTCGGCCAGTTTCCTGTTGCGCCGCACCGAGCCACGTCCAGTGTGGACAAAATTTTAAATTATAATGGGTTCTAATGCTTTCTATTGTCTCGTTACGCGCCGCATCGGGTGTAGACACGGTGTGAGTGACCTTACATGTTAAAATAGAATCTGACTTTTTTCTAGTTATTGTCAAAAAGCAAGCAAACAAAACGTGCTACCTAGCATTAGTAATGCGGTCAGGGGGATTCTGCCTCTACCTAAGCTCCGCCCACACAAACGCGTCACAATGTTTACTAACAGCAAAGACGTCTATAGGGCTTTGTGCCAGCAGCTATTACTCAGTTGAATAAGGAAAGGTTTTAGGAAATGATTGGTCTTTTTTATTTATTTGTGTATTTATTTAACATTTGTATGATGTTTATTTATTGTTTTTAGTCCAAGCAGGGTTTTTTAGTAATGCTCGGAACTTTAAAGCACTTTTCATTGTAGTATAATATGTATAGTTCACCCAAATTCAAAATCAGTCTCCATTTACTTGCATTGTATTGAAAATACAGCATATGCTATCACATTCTGTCAAATCTTCTCTTGAGATCCACAGGAAAAACAAAAATCACACAGGCCTGAAATAATACTCAAAGAGAAGTTTTACTTTCGGGTGAACTATCCTTTGAACTATCATGCACGGTCTATAGTTCTCAGTCTAAGTGCTTAACAGCATTTAGAGCCAAATCTGTGAAAATACGACATATTTGCCACATAACAAAGACATTCATCTTTAAACCTCAAATTGTTCCTTTGAATTAGCTTCAAAAGCAAACCTATAAAAGCAACATTACACCTGATAGGTACAGAAAAATCAATTTCCCCCATTCTAGCAACGGTCACTCCCTAATGTCCACCCGCCGGTCACGGTCATTATAACAGCTCAACTCGCACATCTTCAACTCTCTTTGTTCTTGCTGCTGTAAAGAGAGTAAAAGTCCATCTTTCAAAACTTCTACTGCTTTGCTCTGCAATTGTTAAATGGACTGGCTCTGCTGATTTTATGGGCTCCATTACGGCCATTAAAATAATTGAAAGCTCAACTACACTCAGTTCTTTTGTCAAAGAGTGTGAGCGGGATTTGACAGATGACTGCTCATAATTATCAGCCTGATTTTCAAGCCCGAAATGACATCAATAGAACAATCATGAAGATGTTCTTCAGAGACGGACTGAAATTTGTAAGTGATGTTCCTTTTTTTATATGTGTTTTATTTTGTATTTCTGAACAGTGAAAATAAAGAGGAGGTACTGTACAGGGAGGTGTGAGAAATCACTGAGCTGGAGAATAAAACCAGACAGCATGACGATTTCATTAAACAGGATTCTTAAATATGACGGAATGGGAGGAGAGATGATGTACCGTCTCACTCTTCACTGGTCTCATGTGGCCCCCTTCATTCTTATCTCACATTACATCTGACTTCAATTAAGGTCAAAACTAGCAGACTCCAAAATCACATTTAGCCTGTTATCTTGCAGCTTGTTAATAAAAAAATAAGTGTTCTATCATTCCTGTTCTTTGAAATACTTTTATAAAAAAAAGAGATGCGTAATAAAAATAAGTAATCAAACAAATTATTATGATACACAAAGCTAATGAGGTGTGAGGTGAGGCACCAGGCAAAAAGGTGGCAAACTGATTGGATCTTTCATCCAATCTGCAGCCAATGTGCTTGCGTGCTTCTTCCCCCTTTAACATGGAAATAGTCCTGCCTTGTGTATCCCATAATCTGGTCTCGGCCCCATCTCTATGCAAGATAGAATATGCACAGGGGCGGACTGCAAAACGGCCCTGGATTTTTTGGCCCACATCGGCTCTTCACCATTTTTGACGACGGGGGGAGGCAGTGGCGGTGGACAGGCAGAGAGTTTGATTGCATCAGCCCTCTACCATTTCTGTCGACGGGGGGGGGGGTGGGAATGGGGGGTTGGGGGGGTTTGGTGACGCGACATTGCGTTATCATTTTGCTAATACCTTCGCGTGCATTCGCGTTAACGTCCGTCTGTCCAGCCCGAGCGTCCATTATGGCCCCATACATTAGCGGCCCAACGGGAAAAGTTCCGATACTCCAGGTGAACGGTCCGCCATTCAGGACTTTGACAGAATGTCCTACTGGTCAGTCCGCCCCTGGATATGCATCTATTTTCACAGTAGTACATCATACCTGTTGTCCACAGTGTGAGCAGATGTAGTCCGCCAAGACCACATACATTTACTTAGCATATCCATTAACATGCTAAAATCGATTCAGAGAGTTGTTATGTCTAAAATTTATTCAGCACTGTTTTTCTGATGGAAGATGTGGTCCCTGACATGTATTGACCAATCAGCATTCATGGCTGGAACTATGTGTTTTATAATATATGATGCTTTGTTTATGGAAAGATAAAGCCTAACTAAACAAAGCAACATTTTTACTTGAAGTGTCTGTATCAAGTGCAAGTTTAATGTGTAATTATTTCATACAGTTGGAAATTTAATGACAAATTTCAACTTGTCAAAAAACGAGTTGGACATATCACATAGTATTTCTGTGCTCGAACCACCCCCGTAGGATTCTTATAGGTTTCGGAAAGTTTTTTCGATCATGAAATTCCCTTACATAACAACTTTTCTTAGTCCCTTATTGGATAATTCTCCTGGAAAAGCACCCCCACGCGTCAACCAGCCAGAGCGAGAGAAAGAGCACACCCACATGTCAAACAGAGAGAGCGGGAGAAAGAACATGCCCATCAATGCGTTTCGTTCGTTGTACTGAAGTTCTGTGTTTGTTTGTCCAGTGCATTTAGGTGAGGAATGTTATATAAACGGTGGATATAACGCTGGATTTGGAGATCATTCAAAACTGATAGATGAGCGGTCCCAGTGCTAAAAGATGCCAGACACGAACTGCACGCGGAAAGTGAAACTGCGTCAAATGTCTGTTTTGTTGGCAATCGACGCATATGTGCATTATGTAAATAACACAAACTTAAAGTGAATCAACAGTTATGCAGGGATAATACGATGATGTATTGTGTGCTCGTGCTGTAGTTCCGTCCCCCCCGCCCTGTACGCCTTCAGGGGCTCGCCTGTTTTCGGAAATACATACAGCTGTATCTGTCTTTTATAAATTTGATCAAACTAAATACTCTTCGAAGATACGAAGCATGCAATACTATTCTATAGGTACTCAAGATTAATATGAGATTGACATACGTGTGTTACCTCATCTTCAATAATTCCTATAATAATCACTAAATCTTTTACAAATGAAAGGTACTTCAACTCATCTTTTTTTATTTGGAACTTAATGAACGCAAACCAAAAGATGATCAATAAGTACAATTAAGTAATCATTATACTACCATTATGATCATCAACCTTCTTAGAAACTTAAAAACAAAACACTCACAGAGCAGTATATAAAACAAATGAGTCATGTTTATAGCAATTGTGAAATAGCTGCCTGGTTGTTTTGCGTACAGAGTACACAATGTTTGAAGATCAATTCTGAACAGCATTTAGGAACCATTTGCAAACATTAGGGCTCTATTCATCACATCCAGGACCAGTTATTTACATGATAGATACTACAAAATACGTGTTAATGTTCATAAATACTTGAACAAACAATATTCATTCATATTCAATGCCTGATTGGGGTTTATACATCTCCCTTTAAGTTTCTCAAATGATTGTAAAGCATTGCACAAAGTGCCATTATGAGACATATTTGAAACACAGACCATCACACAAAAGTGCAACCTAAAAAGATTTAAATATGCTGGGGCATTGTAAACAAAAACAACAAGTATGGCACAAACGACCCAATTCACCAAGAAATTGATCATCTTCTCTGTGCACCCATAATTCAGCCCACATAAATAATAAGCTAAGGCGAGTGCTGTGTGATACATGACTGAATAATTTAAAACTGGCCGGGTTTAGTCATTCAGTTATAAATCTAATTCTATAATGCTCTCTGGGCCACGGGCAGTGCTGACTAAGGTTTCTGCAGCGGGACTCATTGGCTGTGAGAGCGGGCAGTTTTCACGTGTTGATATTGGACGTGACAGCCATACGGAGATCTGTCCCCACTGCTGCATAATTCTGGCAAATCGAAAAGCGGACCGAAAGCTCAAGTCCAGTGTCGAGCGACCTTTTTCCACTCATAAATCCACTGACAACCCTGTCACAGGGTCTTAAAGATCCCTCACTGTGCCTTTTTATAAAATCAAAAAGAGCTGACAGTGGTAAAATCAAAAGTATTAAATAAAACTAGACACTGACGTTTTTTAAGGAATATGAATGTTTGCCCACACTCGCTGCCATGGTGCCACAGTACTCTGGGATCGTGCCAGGGAATTATTATTTGGTTAAGGTTTTCAGACTGGCTGTTGTTGCTATGCAAGCGCTAGGGTATGCTGGCCGGTTGCCAGGGTGTGTCTAAATGGTGCTAGGGTGTTTGGGTGGTTGCCAGGTCATTGCTGTGCAATAGCTAAGGTGTTCTGAGAGGTTGCTACAGTGTTTCATTATCAACCATGCAAAAATCCTATGTCCGGTCACTCAGAAAAGTAATAACAGAAACATCACATTTTGAGGCAACATTCCAAGTTTAATACTTTGTTTGCTCCAATGGTTAACCCAACACTGCCTTTTACATTATCCGCATTATCTTTTCAAGGTGAGACACATTTAGACATTAAATTGTTTTCTTTTTGATCGCTTTAATTAAAAAAATATGGGCCATACCAGCATAAAGGAGAACAGCATGACAAGAAATATCTTTTTTTTGTGATGTAACACCTACATTTTGAAACGTCTGGTTAGATTTAGTCTAAATCATCTGGACATGGTTTATCCTTTCAGATAAACGATATCCAGATGCTTTTCAATACATTCACAGAGACACTCTACAATGGCCTGAATGAATGAAAACCTGCACAGACATAAAGTACAATAAAAGAGAAAAGAGCTGCTTTTCACTTCTCTTCGCTATAGATAAGGGTAATAGTCTCGCCCAGTCAACTAAAAAAAATGGCCCAATACTGAAACCGTGCATGATATGAACTCCCATTTACAGTCAATCTCTGACTGATTTTGGCATTTTGTATAAGAAAGTCATGAACAAAACAAGACCACAATGTGTATGTGTAGTATTAAGTTGCTGCATTGTATAATATAAAGCTCAGGATGAATATTCTTTGTAAAATGGCTATTTGTGGAGCTGAGTTTGGTCATTAATTAGACAGAAATAAAATGTTTAACTCAAATGAAGAGAAATAGTAAATGGAAAACAATGTTAAATACAAAATAAAATGAAACCAAATATAAAATATTAATAACTTACATAAAAATGTAATCTGCTTTTTGAGTTTGCACATTTTATCATTCACACAACTTATGAAATTATGACAATAATATTGATAAAGCTTTGACTGCATGAATATTGTTTAAATATTGAAATTCCCTTCTGGTTTTGACTATTCAAAAAGTTATGTTTACAAGCAGTGTTGGGTGTAACTAGTTACTAAGTAATTAGTTACTGTAATTTAATTACTTTCCCCTTGAAAAAGTAAAGTAAGGGATTACTGTTATTTTTTCTGTAATTTAATTACAGTTACTTCTGATGTAATTAAACTAAATACTTTGTGTAATATGTGTGTGCAATAGTGGAATTGACATCAAAATTCAAAGTCTAACTTCAAAATCCGTGCTTTAATGTATAATTCTCACATTTGTAATACTTTGGTCAGTTAATAAGAGTACTTTATGTAGTTTAATATTATTTATTTGAATGAATTAAATAAGACGTTTCATGTCTATTTTTCAATCACTTAACTAATCACGGTTGATGTAGGATATAGAAAGTAATTAGTAATAAGTAACTAAATACTTATTGGAGAGAGTAATTTGTACAGTAATCTAATTACACTATTGAATATGTAATTAGTAACTAGTAATTAATTACTTTTTCAGAGTAACTTACCCAACACTGTTTACAAGGTACTGGTCTGCTTCAATAAGCACTTTTGAGAAGCAAGTGATAACAGGATTTACCCATGTTGGCAGGCTAGAGGCACCAAATCTGTAAGGAACTAAGAAGCAAGTACTGTATGCTAGAAAAAATACAGGGAGATCTGTGTATTCTGTGAAAAAAGTCAGTGCAACTCAGAATAAGTGCAGACTTTAGATATTAAAGGTTTAAAGTCTGGCTATAAAATCACTGGGGATATTATACAAGAATTATGTTCCAGGACCAAGATGTTGATCCATAAATAAATAACACACGTGTCTACATCGGACGGCGAATCCCTTGTTCTAATGGGATTTTTGTGCCGCTTGCATCTTGGACAAAATGTAAAATTTTAATGGGTTCTAATGCATTTTAGTGTCTTTTGTCGTGACGCATCCCGCCACACCGTGTCCGGTGTAGACACGATGTGAATGTACATTTACACAACAACAATGTACGAAAAACAGTCAAATTAAGAGCTTTTGCATACAATTCAATTCAATTCAATTTTATTTATATAGCGCTTTTCACAATGTGCATTGTTCCAAAGCAGCTTTACAGGAGCAAATAAGAAAAACACAGAAAGGTAAAACACAGCACAGTGCATGGTGTTTATAGACCAAGCAAGATCATTATAATAAATAATATCTAATAAATAAATGAAATAAATAAATAAATAAATGTTGATGATATAGCCAAATGCATAACTTGCAAATCACAATAAGTGTTTCCTGATGGTAATAGAATGCTCATCATCAAATCAGTAAACTTTTATTTTAGTTACCAAAGTTAAGTTTCGACACATAACGTTATTTTGTTGCTGCTGAAACCGTCTAAAGTTTCAAGAACTTGCACTTTGAATCCTATTTTCAAAGGTTTGAGTGTTAAGTTTTGTCACTGTTAGAACAAAAACACTGAAACTAACAATCAAACTCAATTCAAATCATGTTTTCAATACTGCTATTTTTAAAGAGTACATTCCTCAATATTTTTAAGGGCTTATTTTGGTTTATGGAGTGTCCGACAACAAGTTTATGTACATACATGATGTAAAAATACTATTATTTCGTAATAATAAGCAGTTTTTATTACCTTACTTCTTGACTGACTCTCAATGATTCGTTCCGCGATTCATCTGTGTAATCTCCGCCTTTCCGCCAGCGTAGTCTGATCTGATTGGTCAGATAGTGTAGTCTGTGTGATTGGTCAGATGGTCTAGTCTGCTGTGATTGGTCAAATGGTCTAGTCTGCTGTGATTGGTCAAACGCGTTCAGCATGTGTCGCAAATGGACCGCCTATCATTACTGCTGTATTACGGTTTGCAGGTGGTTGGATATTAACAGTGTATAGAGAGAGACTACAATTTATTTTATTATTAAGTTTATTTATTTTATTTAGCCTTGTTGTGCAAGTTCTCTGGAGCTTGTGCAGAGGCAGCAGCTTTTGCCAGAGGGGAACTGGAATCCCCTGGTTGGGCCTGGGTTCTCCTGAGGTTTTTTTTCTCGATTAGAGTTTTGGGTTCCTCGCCACCGTTTGCATACTGTTTTTGCACTATCTGCCTGACCGGGGGGGCTGCTTTAGAATCTTAAAGTTTTACTTAATTAATATTGCATATAGGAATTTATTATCTGTATATTTGACCTGTGCTTCTCTCTCCTTTATCCTAAATGTGTGCTCTCACTGAGCGTGTGTGTGTGTGCGTACTTGTCTGTGTACGTACGTGTGTGTGTGTGTGTGTCTCTGTGTCTGTGTGTGTTGGTGCGTGTGCGTGTTGTGTGTGTGGAGTGTTTTGTGTGTGGGTGTGTCTGTCTTCTGTGTTTTCAACCTTTTCTTGTTTTTGCAGGTACAACTTTGATTGTTTTGCTTGTAGTCAATGTGTCTCATGTACAGCTGCTTTGTAACAATGAAAATTGTAAAAGCGCTATATAAATAAAGTTGAGTTGAGTTGAGTTGAGTTGAGTTGAGAGATGCGCGCATTTTACCTTACCAGTTCGAGCCCGAGTCTGACGAATCATTCTTTAATCCTTATACAGATGCCAGTAAGAAAAAGGACTGTTTTAGACACTTCTCTTGTAACAGTTAGTTATCACGGCATACAGTGTACGGTGTTCGTATCTTCAGATGTTATTATAACTATAGTACACCACGCAGTTCTTGAAATAAAGACTTTGCGAGTTAATATGGTTGAACACTTACATTAGCGCAACGAGTTTATAGCTAACGTTAGGTAAACAAACAGTAACAACCCCAAAAATAACGGTAACGTTAGCTAAACACAGACATGAGATAACGTCACACAAATTTAATTTTAATAAAGACAAAAATAAAGAGTCACACTTACAGGTTGTGATTCGGTGGAGCTTACAGGTCCAAATAAAGTTGGTATTGCAACATCTTTTAAGGAAAGACGTTTAATGTATCCTGCAGTAAAGGCGCCAAGATTGATGAAGCAATCTTCGGTAAAATGACGCGCGCAAAGTAAAACGTTCGGTTTATACTCCTTTGGTGTCGTTTGAAAAATAAATAGTAACCATTTTTTCCTCAGAAGTTCTTCCTTTGGTAGTGAAAATAAGACTGACTTAGTTTCACTACATAGAACACAGCTTCTCTTAGACATGATGCACACGTCACGAACGAGCTAGTACAGTGTTTGGGGAGGAGAGAGTTAAGTTTTCGCAGTCAGTCCTAGGCGGGGATTATTTCTAGTGACGTAGGTACATTGTGGTTAAAGATTCGGACAGGTCATGACTTGTTCGCGTGATTCAGAGTCGATTACCTTTTTTATAAGCTAATAACTTTGTTATTCGTTCACCTTCGGATTTACAACTTGGCAGATTGCTTACATTCAAACACGGCAAAATTAAACACTTCATGAAATGTATTTTTTATGATCTCGAGGAAGGTACTCTTTAAGATTGCACACAGTTGTGCACAGGTTCTTTAAATATGAACAGATTTTAATTTAACAAACTCATGTCATTTTAAAGTAATAGAGTTCATATTTCCCGCCCAGCAAAACATTATCGATCAGCACCTTAACAAACCCGCTTCTAATATTCTCCTTTGCATGAGCTCTTTTTACAAAACTGTTAACAAACACTGATGGTAGCAGAATCTCTTTATATCTCCCTTACCCTTTAAATTCGCACATCGCTAACTGTAGTAGGGACGTTTTTAGCGCGTGAACGCTTAGCTGCCTGGCAAATGGAAGACAAATGAAGCGAATGAATCATTTACATGATGGATGGTTTCAATGCTGATGCACAAACGGCAGCCGGGGACATCGGTGATGTAATCAATTCAGCAGGGCTTCGAGTGATTATATCATCAAGAAATAATGAACATTGAGAGCATTAAGTACGCTTAAAAAAACACACATGAGCAAAAGGGAAAAAGGAAAATATGCCTTATTAAGCTGCCCCATTGGTGTATGATAAAGACAGATACTGACTGAGGCTGCTTCCAAATATCTACGACCAAAGTATGCACTGCAGTAAGAACAACTCAAATGCATATGATTTAATAACTTTCATGATTCTGTACAGTATTTACACTTAAAAATCAATTGTGCATGGTTCATCGCCCGTTTCAGTTTTTCTAATGAATGCATCCGATGGCCTTATGGGGTAGCAAGGTGTGGTTGCATGCTTCATCAACTCTTCAAATAGAGTAGATCATCTAGATATTGCCTAATATTTCTTGAATATTTATCAATGGGCCATCCTTGTCATTTGACCCACTGTGCATATTGTGTAGCACGGCTGAACGCATATTTAGATACGCAGGGAGTGCTCAGATCTGGACCATGCATTCCAATAGATCAGAAATTGCGGGTTTATGGGAGACAGTTGTCAGATTTTCGGCCTGACACTAGAACTGCTATTCATGGACTATGAGAATCATCTGGGTGTGCAGCGGCTGGCTGGAGCCATAACAAGATTTGAGATTAAGTCCATCTCTGTGCGGTGTCCTCCCTCGGCTGAAGCACTAAAGAGGGCACCCGGGGACTTGGGCACAGAATAAAGTGTCAATCATTTCTTCTGGAGGTATGAATTGATTCTTTACCACTAACCCCTGCTGCAGAGTGAGGGTTTGAGGCATGATGGATACTGCATTAAAGTCACGCATATTTAATATGTTGTTTTATATAATATTAAGATCTTTTATTGTATTCATAAATTCTATTCATATATTCAGATTTATTACAGTATATAGGTAATTGACATAAACTCTGGTTTGCAGTGTGACTATTATATGCTGTTCCATGTATACAATATTATGCATGCTGTTTCTCTGGCCTTATACATATTTTTTACACCTACCATATGGCATCTAGTTATTTTGGACATGACCAAGGTGCTGTGAAATTATACGTTTTGAAGAATCTTGGGGAATATGGTGATAAGTCAGAGTCATGGTGTGTATGTATATACAGTATATATACAGTATATATATACAGTATATATATATATATATATATATATATATATATATACTGTAACAAAGCTTAATGCTTTGACGTCTTTTCGATTCATATAAAATAAATACACCCATACAAAGCTATTACTTGAATTACTTGTTTACCGAATCAAAATACAGACACATATAAACATACAGTATTGCTTAATTACAGATCAATGCAGGTCAACCACACCTCTTTTAAGAATGATGGTCCAGTGAAATTTTGCTCATGAATAATTCAACAGCATTTCCATTCATAGCAAAAATATCAAAAGCATTTTAGTACTGAATAAAGAGCCACCAGAGAGCTTAATCTATAGGCAATTTACTTAAAATACCTTACAGCTTTTGCAACATCCATAAAATTTTTTATATTCCTTCTTGAACCACATGGCACTGATGACATATGCAGCACTGAACCGGAGGCAATGCCATGACTAACTGAGCGGAGTCAATTTTTATTGTTCTCCATGGAAACATGACAAATGACAACACCTCCCCCTGCTTTAGCACTATCAAATGATTTCTCTTACCATGCCATCCCATTGAATAGGAGAAGGAGACCTCGAAGAGGTTGTCATATTTCGTCAGGAGCCTTTTCATTATGGACGCCAGACCTGTGGGCAGAGAAAAAAGTACTACAACAAACTAGGAACTGGGCAGAATTGACTTCAATTTTCCTCCAATATTGCTTGGGTTTTAGCCAGCCTGGTTTCATTACATGCACCACACACTTCAGCCGTGGAGTTTCATGGCCAGAAGGTGCATTCATTTTGTTTTGCTGCCATACAAAACTAGAATCACACACAGACCTACCGAAACGAAGATTAATGGTTTGCGTCCCCCTCGCTAAATAAAATGACAAAATGTATCGTTTCAGAGAGAAGCTAACATTTGACCCCGTCACTCAGTAAATCACATTTGTCCTTCAGAAGTGATTCATGACTTCAAGACATGCTGGTGAATACAAGCTGGTTTTTCCTAGCAAAACAACAGCTGCCTTGGTAATTTAGAAGCAATGACAGTGAAAATAAGCGCTCGGATTTAACAAACTTTGATAGAGAAACACCTGAGCCAAAGATAAACAGTTCTTGCTGCAGCAAAATTAAAAGAAACTTTCAAACCTAAATAAGGTTTATACTAAAGATGTTGCTTTTAGGTAAATACATTTTTATGGTGTGTAAGTTCAAACCTGTCAAAAAGGCTCTAAAATCTGAAGGAATGAGCTTGGATGAGCGAATATCTGGACAATTTAGTTACATAAAAAATAGCTGTCATTGTGTTTGATATTTTGTCAGTTAGTTCCGGTCCTCGAATCGGATTGGATGAGAGACGTTCCATAGATGCTGACATATGACTGCAAAACTAACTTCATTTTGGTCAACCATTTTGGCAAAAAATCAAGGTGATTTTTAATAGATCTACATGAATGAAGTCATTTTTCTCTCACAGGTTCACACAGGTGTCCAGGCACAGTAACCACAGTGCATCACATTATGGGCATGTTTCACAAATGTTTGACAACCAGAATGTATCATAATATTTTAAGTCTTCATGTATAAGGTACAAACCTACAGTACCCATGTAATATTATAAACTTGCAATATTTTTATGAACTATCGAGCTTGTACTATCTTTAAAATAAATAACATTATTACATCTGGACGAATGATTTAGGTGTCCAAATACATTTTGAGCCCACTGTATATATGCACACCTGTAAAAGCACATCAGTATCCATTCAGTACACTGTGCAGGCAAATGAAGTTTTTTTGGTCAAAGACTAAAAGAATCAGCTCTGGGACTTATCGGGGGAAATGTTTGGTTTGTCAGGCGAAAAAATAGATTACATGCTAGACTGAAAGTCTCTGATCCTTAGGCAATCTCTTCGACTGGAACAATGAAAGAGCGTCACAGCTTAGAGAGAACTTGAATTAATTTCCCAATTTCCACGTTAAACAAAAGCTGATGAGACGTACTTTCATGTACATTATGCATATACTCTTCATCTGCATGGTTTGAGTATTAGTATGCACATATATCATAACAAGCATAAAATGTTCTTGGTGAAAATTATGAGAACCATTAGAAAGTTTTAAATGAATCATTTTTAACAGTGACTGACTGGTAACCGTGTAGATGTAGGCCTACTAAATTTGAGCAAATTCTACAGAACTAAAGACTAAAAAAGCGTTATGCTGCAATGCATGCTAGGTGCCAACGTCCTACAAAATGACTCCCAGAATGCATTGTGAAATGAATAAATTGTGCAGCAGAACTATCTTACTATTCTCTGCTTATATATATATATATATTTTGCCTTTGTTTCTGTTGTGATTTTTAGCATCTTGTTTCATGATAGTCAGAGTTAATCTGTTTACCTGAATCTGTTGGTGATTCTCACCATTGTTGAGCAATGTGAAGTTTCTTTCTAAAAGGTGTTTTATGTTGTTTAGAATAATAATTCAAATTAGACATTATGTGGCAATTAACTTTTTGCGTATTGCTTTTTACCTCTTTATTGTAACAGGTCTAAAAAGAACTAGATTTTTAAAAAGATGCCACAAAATAACCGGCAATCATCTATTTGAACTGCAGTTCACAACAAAATTTCATCATGGAAACAAAAAACAGGCCACGAAGATAAAAGCTGTCAACGTGTCGACTAGGTGACGGCCTTTATAGGCTGGGAATCTAGCGTGATTTCCGCTGCTCTGTCAGACGACGACTGACCTGCTCAGTAATTTCACTGACGTTTATTTACATAGTGGATTAAGACTGTCACAACCTAAGCCTACGAGAGTGAGTCGCATATCTGGAGGAATACAGCTCCTCTTTGCCAAAGCCTCTTCTTTACCTTGTGTGGGAATGACAGGGAAACTTTAATAACAAGTGACGAGTGTGTGTGTAGTTGTGTTGTGTTGTGTAAGTCCAGAGCAGGAAAGGGTGATGTGATGAGATGTGGGGCTTTGAGAACACAGTTCGCTAGCGCAGACTTGTGGGATAAATAACTGCAGTTCTTTTGATGGTTTAGACAGAAATGTTAGACACAGGCAGCAAACCAAATGTGAGCACTCCCTTTTGGCTCTTTTCTCTTGACCGAAAAAGATTCTAACATAAAAAATACAGTTGACTGTGAGGAAAAAGTTTGTAAATTCAGTCAAAACTCTATGTGTGGATATTCCACGGCTAGCTGTGCATTAAAGGATTTTAATGCACGACATGGAGGCCACCTGTCGTGAAGTCCTTTAACGCATGGCTAGCCATGGATTATCCCGCTTAAACCAAGGTCATTTGCCAAGTTAAAAAACAGTTTAAGATGTTATTGATCTTTACAGTGCAATTTTTTATCAGACAGTTCAAAATGACGGTTTTAATGCACACCTTCCAGCCAATCAGAATCAAAAATTCAAACAGACCATGGTACCATGGTCAACTTAATGGGGGGCTGTGCAGATTGCTTGGCGAAGCGCATTAAATTACCACGTGAGCTATTCAAATGCATACGGAGCAGTCGGCAACTTGAAATACAAAACTTTCATATAACCAGTTTTACAAGACATACAAATACTGTAAACAACCAAACAGATTCTTACTCTCTCTCTCTTGACTGGTGAGGTCAGGGAGACGCAAAACATGTCGTCGTGGCAACAGCAGAGTCTGAAAGGGCCAAGTCGCCCAATAGGGCACCACCACCAGCCAATGCTCATTTTCCACTACAACACGCTCCTGTGAGGACAGAGAAACCAGGAATTCATTAGGCAGAAAACATGCATCATGCTATTATATGTTAATCAAATTTTCAAAGTTTAACCATTTCTGAAATGCTAATAAACAACACTTTCGCAGTTTGAACAAATCAGACAGTTTTCCCTCAACTCACGCTTCACATCATGGCAGCCAGCTAAAATGTAGTCCCAGTACATGGTGCTGGCATCACTGTGCATGGCGGCAGGGGATGATGGTGTATTACAGGTCAAAGAACTCAACTAATGTCTCATCAGAACACTAAAATGTCCTTCCAGAACTTTTCATATTGCATTAAGTGCTTTATAGCCTACTTCTGAAGTGACCTTATGCTGGCCTCATAAGTTGGTTTCTTTAAGACGCTCTCCAAAAGAGGCCAAAAGTCCTGCAGAATCTGTTGATGGTTTAAACAGTTTTATTTCAGCCAAAAACCCTGTCAGTGTTATTGGCTGTTTCTTTTACAATTGCTCTACTTGTCTGGTTGACCAATTTAAAATGAAGGTTGGATCCTGAAAGTGTCTGGTTTGTGTCATTTGTTACAATAGATTTCCGTGTTCCTCAGACAAGGTTTAAAGCTTTGCCAAACGTTATTAACTTTTTCTATTTTTGTTCCAAGCGTGAACTCCATGGTTTGTTCTTTTATGATGTTGTTGTGAAACCTCATCTCATTATCAAGGAACTATTTGCATTCTGAGTTTTTCAGAAATGTTGTTTAGAACCATCCAAGTAAGTCGTGATGACTTTAGAGGTTTACTGTATATCAAAAAATGAAGTTTAATCAAAGTCTTATAACTAAATAATGATAATTAGGGTGATGCAAAAAAAAACTAAAATATGTCAAATAAAACAAACAGAAGAGACGACTTTTTATTTGATTTGCCCTTGCTGGCTGCATGCAACAACATTCACACACAAAGCATTAACCAATGACTATTTACTTTGCAAATGAAATACCCCTACGATCCATACAAACTTATGTGTTGTGTCTCCTTGTATAACTTATATTGTCACAATTACGATTTGATTGTTTGACAATGTTAAACATACACATTCACAATTAAGTTTTGTTGTCCTATTTTCATTCAAATTTGTGTGTCATATTGGCTACCCTGGTCAAAAGAACCACAGACGCTGCCCACCTGAGTCGTCAACAGAACTTTTTAAACCTCAAGCCATAGAGAAAAAGGGACTGTATTGACGCAGGAAGCCACATAAAGAATTTAATCCTCAAAAAATGTGACCGATGTATGATTAAAATGACCCAAGTAAATCCTAACTCGATGGGGAAGAACCCGTAGAATCCCAAGGACGCGACTGGGAAGCCGATTTGAAACATGACATCTAGTGATGGATTACAAAACGTTTGAAGCTGACGTGTGGCAGCTACAGTATGGCGAGCCCTGATGAGGAGGTGCCGTTTGACAAAGCGTAGCTCTGTTTGGCAGTGAGTGATGGAGACTGATTAGAGTCTTCGTCTTACAATGATCTTCACACACACTGAGTGAGGGGGGAGAGGCAAAGAAAGCAGACCATAAGCGCCGACGTGAGATAGCGAGATATGGAGAGACAGGCAGCCCGGGCAGGCTGTCAGAAAGAAAAAAAAAACAAGAGACCTGGAATGTGACTTTCTGATGTTTTTGAATCTCCCTTATTATTTATTTCAGATGAAAATTTGTATTCTGTGAGTAAAAGAAAAGTTAAGGGAATAGTTTATTTAAATATACATACATATACATTATATATACGCATACACAGAAAATATGGTCGTTCCTGTAGCTCAGTTGGTATAGAGCATTGTGCTAGCAATGCAAAGGTTGACTTGACTTGACTTTAAAGCTTTTGCTAAATGCATAAATGTAATGTAAATGTAAATATACACGATATGAATTGTGTGGTACAACCCTGTTCTTCTAAGCCATATGACAGCATTGTTGAGGAAGCAAGAAACCTAAAAAGATAATACCATATTCTTGGTGCATATACTGTATATATTTTTACCTTGTATAAAATATCAGCATACAAAATATTCAACACATTCCAATATTGTTGCATTTGGCAGATGCTTTTATCCAAAACAACTTACTGTGCGTTCAGACCGCCGCCGTCGAGAGCGTCAAAGTGGCCAGAAGTCATTCATTTTCAATGTGAGCTGGCAGCGAGCAGCGGCCGCGTCTTGGCCGTTGAGGGCGTCAAAGAGAGTTTAAATCTGGTCAACTTTATGGTAATGAGCTATGATGCGGTTCGGCGGCAACCAATCGGAACGTAGAAGTCCACCGCTTGAGAGGATTCCAGAGAACGCAGCCCTGTAAACTTTGGTCTACATCAGAGCGTCCACGAATCTTTCTACAGCGCTGTTCGCAGGGTGGCCAGAGTGATTTTTGACGCTCTCAACGGCGGCGGTCTGAACGCACAGTTACAGTGGATTTAAGCTCTCACTGCTTTTAGCAGTGTGTTCCTTAGGAATTGAGCCCATGACGTTTGGACTGTCATAATTGAGCAGAAAAACTGGAATATTGTTCTTGAGCGGTTATTTACACTTCAACTCCTTTATAAAAATATTATGGTGCTAAGACATGTTTTCTCTCAACTAAACAAATGAACCAAAAAGCGAATCAAAGTCTGCAAATAGACTAAGAGGCCATCTACTGGGAGACGCGTATAGCTGTATACGTAAAGATTTTATATCGTATCAGCGTTTCGTCCTGATGGATCCGCAGTTTTGGGAGCCTGAAATCTTGATTTGAATAAATCTGAAAACGTCACCCTTGCATTTTCGTGTGTACAGCCGATCCGTATATTTTCTGAAACGATGTCATCACCCCAGCATGCAAAATTTATGTGCATGCTCCAAATCTTCTTCTCCGTTTTTAATGTATCTCTGTGACAGAACTACAGCACCACATACTGATTTGGCATGTACACTACATCCTTTTGAGTCGGTTACGGCGGTTTCGTGTGTACGCAGATATTTCATGAGACAACGCCATGAAAAAGAAAAAGAAAGATCAGATAGGGAGAGCTCTGGCTTCGTGTGGATGTGCCATCAATTTCAATACAAGGATTTCCAGATGCACCATAGCAACAATCTGGGAGCTATCACCTCACGCAGGCTCATTGTTTACAGAAATGCTGACAAAAACATCACATAAGCATTTTGCACATGCATAGTAATCCAGATATGGTTACATGTCTGTGTTTCTCCCAAAATTGATATGTCAACTATGAAAGAGAAAATCAATAGTTCCCTTTCTGTCGGTCTCTCGACGTTGTGTCGAACCGACAGATGGGGTTCGTCCTTGAGAACCAATCGCTTCCGACTTCTCTAGAAAAGGCCAAAGAAAATTGGCGAATGAAATTTGCATGCCGGACTCCGCCCCCGGATATCCGGGTATAAAAGGGAGACGGCATGCCTCATTCATTCACCTTTTGTTCTTTGGAGCCTTCGCCCGTGATCAACAGACTTCGCTACAAGACTGCCGGCTCTACGACGTGGTGCAGCGGACTGTCCCTTCCTGCAGCGACTTCCCCTGGGCGTCTCGGCGGTTCCAGAAGTGTTCGAGTTTTTTCTCTAAAAGAGCAAATTTCTCCAGCGTGGCATGTCCCGCTGTTCTCTTGGCTGCAACACACTCATCGAGGAGGGGGACGGACACGATATCTGCTTCCAGTATGCTGGGGCAGATATTGTGGATACGTCCTGCCCGCACTGCGGGCGGCTGATGATTCAGACGTTGCGTCACGGGTGGCTGTGTTCCCACGGGACTCAGCCAAATAAATACATTAAATAAAACAATATGTGTCATTACAAAAATGTTGTCCTGTAGCATTTGCTACATATTAGCATTTTTAAAAAATACAGTAGACCTATTGTAGACATACAGGCTGACTGTAAAATTTACATCGGTCGTTTAGCATGCTCCCACAATTCATAGCAAATTACAGTAGCACTGTAATTTTCAAAGTACAGTAGTCTATTGTAAAAATTTACTGTAAAAATTACAGCAATTTCTTACAGTGTACTGATAGATCTGGATAGAAACATACACTTGTTTCTTGTTTTATTTCATTTTATTATTCCATTTCATTCATCTCATTTATTACAATATTCATCTATCACATGTATTCATTCATTTATTTTATTATTCACTTCGTATTATTTGTTCCTTAATTTCCTGTTGTTTAACCTCGTTGGGAGTTGTATGGTCTCTTATGCTGATATGAGTATCCAATGATCTCCATCTCAAGGTTCATAATGAGACAATGTTTTGATACTGTAATCTTGAATGGTTAAAAACACATATTGAATCTGTTTCTAGTCAGACGAAGCTTGACAGAGCTTGAGTGAGCATTTAAGCACAACTGAGATTATTCAATAAATCATTTAATCATGACACACACTAGGCGTTCCCTTTCCAAGGTTGAAAAGTGGTTAGGACGATTTGTGCCATTCCTCGGAATGACTGATCTACAAACTGAAGTACAGGAAGCTTTTGAGCAAACAGTACTCTTCAGTCTATCGCCAACTTCTCTGTTGAAATGTATGCAATGAGACAAGTTGTTCTACAAAATCGAATGGCGTTAAGATATAATGTTAGCCTCTCAGGGAGGAGCCTGTAAAATAATTGGTACTAAGTGTTCTTACATTCCAGACAATTCTGAGGGAGTAGTCCACAATTTAGCTCAAGTTCTACATGAACAGGTTGCTAAAATCAACAAAGATCATGGTATATTCTCATCTGAATGGGATACATGGTTCGGATCAATATTAGGACCAATCTGGAATCATTTGAAAGCATTTGTAACTAGTGTCAGGGGTATTAATCATCTTGCTCTTGTACATTACTTTAAAGTTGTTTATTTGCTTTGCCAAAAGTACAATGCTGGTCAGACGACAGCTCATTGAGACTAGACACCCCCTTTTCTCATGCTAGTACGTGGTATGAAAGAGAAAATGATCTGTCCATTTAAATGGCACGGAGAAGGGAAAAGAATGGCCTGATCAACTTTTTTTGTTGGTTTGTCATGATTATGCGAGGTTACTTGCTTTTAATCAGTTAGATTTATAATCATACATAATCTAATTATTTCATATATGATTAAGAGGGGGGGAATGATAGATCTGGATAGAAACATACACTTGTTTCTTGTTTTATTTCATTTTATTATTCTATTTCATTTATCTCTTTATTACAATATTCTTCTAGCACATGTATTCATTCATTTATTTTATTATTCACTTCTATCCGTATTATTTGTTCCTTACTTTCCTGTTGTTTAACCTCGTTGGGAGTTGTATTGTCTCTTATGCTGATCCAATGGTCTCCATCTCAAGGTTCATAATAACGTCATGAGACAATGTTTTGATACTGTAATCTTGAATGGTTAAAAACACATATTGAATCTGTTTCTAGTCAGACAAAGTTTGACAGAGCTTGAGTGAGCATTAAAGCATATGGAGGAATTTCATGATATTGTCACGGGCGTGCGAAGACAGAACCCAAACGCAGGCAGCAGTACGGGTAACCAGAGGTGGACAGTAACGAAGTAAATTTGCCTGAGTACTGTACTTAAGTACACTTTTTGAGTATCTGTACTTTACTTGAGTATTATTTTTTCTGAGTACTTGTACTTTAACTTGACTACATTTGAAAGACAAATATCATACTTTTTACTCCACTACATTTTTAAAAAGGTCCAAAAGTAGAAAATGGTTTCT